>NC_079431.1:12835859-12858359 GCF_026213295.1 Gadus chalcogrammus
CCTTCTGGACTCACCCTGCACACAGAACTTGAGCTCCTTCACATCGGTGACGGTGCTGCTATGCGCTCGGTCCGGAACCTTCTTGCTCATGCGGTTGTAGTTCCGCCTCTTCTTGGTCTCGCCCCACAGGTTAGAGCCGCCGTGCATGCTGGGAATGTTGAGCACAGCGATGCCCTCCAGGGACGTGTTGCTGAGATCCAAGATGATCCCATCGCACTTCAGAATGCAAGGGAGGGAGAGAGAGAGAGAGAGAGAGAGAGAGAGAGAGAGAGAGAGAGAGAGAGAGAGAGAGAGAGAGAGAGAGAGAGAGAGAGAGAGAGAGAGAGAGAGAGAGAGAGAGAGAGAGAGAGAACAGAGAAAAAACAACACACACACACACATAAATACAGGGATCATGTTATAAATATGATTCACATCTCACAACATTGAACTAATCTACATTTACCATTGTAGATTTTCAGGTCAATTACCACAATCCATAATGCCACACATCAGCTTATGTGGTATTCGTGCAGAATGGTAGAATAACAAGCCCTCCTAGGTCATGAATACACACAAGCTGCCAGGTGTGTGTATTCAGCGTGCCAGCAGTAAAATATCCAGCAGGCAAATGCACTATTTCTATTAGTGCCCCATTTATCTTCCCTGTCATAGTTGGTGTCATTTAGTGGTGTTAGAAGTCTCATCTAAATTATATTTGAAAGTCTGCCACGGTCATGGAGCTCCCCCCCCGCCCCCTCCCTTTTTAAAACATAAGATACAGACGAAGAAGCTCAGACAAAGCTTAATGCTGTTAAACGTGTGTGTGTGTATGTGTGTGTGTTGTGTGCGGGGATTTCCACTGTTGTGACATCTCTGCCCTCCTGCATCATCTCTAAAGTGTTGTAGCATGTGCACTCAGCACAGGGCAGATCGTAAGGAGGAAAGCTCTCTGTGACCATTTTCAAAAAAACAACTGGCCCGGATTAAGCCGCTGCTTGCAAAAGTCAGGTCGCGGTTTACTGTCATTATTGAGATATTTCAGAGGCACTGGGCCCATGGTGAAAGAGTTCACGTGAATAAGTGTCTAGCCAAACCAAATGAGTTCAGACTTTGCTGAGCCAGACTTCCTCCAGCTACTCCTGTAATTGTTGAGTGGTTTTGATCATGATGAGTGTGTGTGTGTGTGTGTGTGTGTGTGTGTGTGTGTGTGTGTGTGTGTGTGTGTGTGTGTGTGTGTGTGTGTGTGTGTGTGTGTGTGTGTGTGTGTGTGTGAGTGTATGTGTTTATGAGTGAGTGAGTGAGTGAGTGAGTGAATGAGTGACTGAGTGAGCATGTGTGAGGGAGTAAGTGCGTGTGTTTGTGCTTCTGCGTGTTGTTGTGTGTGTGTGGGTGTGCACGCCCAGCAGTGCTCCATGTTTTTTAAAAAACGGTAGAACGCTAAGCACAAAGAAGACTAGACACAGTGAAGGATGCAGGGATGAGATCACAGCGTTTCAACCTGTCCTCAGGGCACACCAATTACTTATCCACACGTTGGCAATGACAAAACCCTTGGGGGGAGGGGAAGGGAAACTCACCTCCACTTCGATGCATTCATTAAGCTTCTTACAGGTGGCTGAGATGGTCTCTGTGGTGCCAAACTCAAAGTACCACAGCTTGTTTTCATCCTATACGAGGAAGAGCAGAAAGAAAACAATGGTTTGGAGAACCAACAACACGGCTAGAGAATATATATCAGACAGGGTGTAGTTGGTAGGGGGGTTGGTTGGGGGGGGGGGGGGATGTCGACATATTGAAGCTGTCTGCTGCCCGACAGCCGTCTGACCTCTAGACCCCCACAGGACTGGGGGCAGAAGGGTCTCCGCAAGAGGTCGGGCCACGGGGGTCTATCCGCGCACCCCAAAGCAAACCGTGGTGGCGACAACAGTGGCTTTCTGGGTAATTAACACATGTCATAAACATAAACATACAGTTAGGATCGGCCATCGCTCCCATGAGGCCGTGTTTGTGTGTGTGTCTGCGTGTCTGCGTGGGGGGGAGGGTTTGTCAGAGGCAGCAGAGAGGACTGCTGCTTTCTTGACAACGTCCAAAACAACAACCCACGACTTTGCCTGCCTGCTGCTTCGTCTCTGCCTCACACAGGCGAGGTCCTGTCGCTATGGCGACCCGTCGGTTGGGATGTCATGTTTTCCCAAATGTTTGGCCGCTGTTGCCGTTGAGCAAATGGACTGAGCAAACAGCCAAGGTAAGGGCAGTCGGGTCAAGTATCTGGTTGATGGAGCTGGTAATGTCTGGTTTGATCTGGATCATGCTGCTGCCGGGGGAGCCGGTAGGTAATGGCATGGAGATCGTCGTTTGATCGTCGTTAAGGTTAGCGGCTGGACTAGCGTTGAGCCAAATCCAACAACATGGATGCCAACAAAACATCCATGTTGTTGGTGGTCTCGCGTTGGTTTACCAGAACTGATGCCAGCGCTGTAATGAGAGGGAGACATCAGACACGTCCAGTCAATTTCGGATCATTAAAAATAATTTGGTGAACTGCTTTTGAAATGGTGTGCTGTTTCTTTTCCTTTCGATGTCTTTTGACGGTGTTAGCATGTATTAAACGTTGTGTCTGCTTTCATTAATATGTGTTTATTCAGCGTAGTGGTTTGAGGTTAGTCTGGGGTCAGTGTGTGTGTGTGTGTGTGTGTGTGTGTGTGTGTGTGTGTGTGTGTGTGTGTGTGTGTGTGTGTGTGTGTGGTGTGTGTGTGTGTGTGTGTGTGTGTGTGTGTCGGTGCCTCTCTCTCCGCTCAGCATGCAGACCTCCGTCGGCCCACTGAGCGGAGTGGAGGGAGAGCGGAGTGGAGTGCAGGGGAACGGGTTCACCCGCTGGTTCCCACTGGTGCTCACACTCACAGGAGAATGGAAATACGCACACAAATGGACAGGCCCCGTTGCACCCCTGCCTCATATCCATACAGTAGGCCTGCTGTATGGATAGAGAGGGCAGCACAATACGCGCTGGTGGGCGGCGGCCAGAGCAGATGTTGTGAAAACATGCTTGGTGGGGCCACTGGGGTGGGCGTGCTCGCCCGGCCTTGTGACTCCCCCTCCAGCATGCTACCCTTCCCCTGAGATAAGCATCTCCATTAATTCCCTGTGAGAGCAGTGACCCATGTGACCTTTGCCCCCCTGCTGCTGCAACCTACCATATATGCACACAACCTCTCTCTCTCTCTCTCTCTCCTCTCTCTCTCTCTCTCTCTCTCTCTCTCTCTCTCTCTCTGGGTGTCTTATTATTGTGTCTTCCACTTATAAAGTCAGCCTTGACGATGTGTGTGAGACCTTAAACATAGGGAAACACTCCACCTCTTCCTTTAGCCTGGACCCTTTGAGTGTGACAGTAGCACCTTTGCCGGGGCCTACGTTTCTCTAGGCAGCACCCAATTTAAGACGTTTGCAGAGACCTAGCTCTCTGCTACAGCAACTGCCGATAGTAGAGCGAGATAGGCCTGCAATTGTCATGTGTGCATTTACATAGAGGAGGGTGGGGTGAGGGTAGAGGCAAGGGGGATGGTCGTTGTAGGGGTGGGGGGTTTAAGAAGACAAATCCAGTGAGTGGAATCTGATCTGTTATCTCTGGTAATCCAATCAGCTGCTCACTTCCCTGTGACCTCTGCTTCAGGACTGTGTCGAGGTGGTTACAAACTCAGGCTGATAACTAGGGGACTCGATGGTACAAATAATGACCGAACAAGGACCAAATGATGTGATGGTTCCAGGGTGAGACGGTCAGAGGCCTAGGAAGGAAGCCTTGCTGGAAGACAAAATGCACTATCCCCCAGGGTGCAATGCAAAATGTTGAGTTAACAAAAAATGTTATCAGCAAATGGGTGGGGGGGGGGGGGGGCAGGCAATGTCCTTTAACCTCACTAGGAGCCCTAACTGGATGGAAAGCATTGTATAGTGAATAGTAGGTGTACATCAAGCAGTTTAAGTGATTGGGTCTAACAATTCATTTTAATTACAACTACTCAACACATCTTGCCTCAATATGTTGCCAATTAATAATGGCTACTTGTTATTGGGCTGGCCCCCAAGTCACCAATGTCTGTAAGATCAATACCGGCAGCGTGAATGTCATGAGTAGAAGAATGTCATTAATAACTTGTTCAGTCCGGAACATTCCTTGAGGAGCTAAATCCCTTCCTGAGGGAACCTCTACCCTATGGTGATATAACCTTTGACCTGACAGTGTCAGTTAGTGATTGTGTGTGTGTCGGTGTGTGTGTGTATGTGTGTGTGTGTTACTGTTGTTAAAACAGAGCTTAAGGAGGCCACAAGCAGGGAGTCATGCCTGTGTCCATTTGGACAATGAGCACAGGCGGAGATGAAGATCAGGATTACACAGCCGTCACATCTGATTTAGGGGACCTTTCACACCCAACGTCTGGTAGATTAGGTCGCAATTATTTCCATTCGGCATTTCAACCTTCCAACGTTATGTTTTTCCCAAATGAGTCTCACTTGAGTTTAGGAGATAGAGGAGACGTGAAAGGAAACGCTTCTTCAAAGCTCTCAGCAAGTTACAATATATATTTAGTAAAACACGTGGACCAATAACCAAGATGAACATACTTAACTCCATAAATGGGGTCAGCAGGAAACCAAGCATGATACTATATTGAGTGCTTTGCATCGTTTTACATTTTTGGGCTTTGCATCATTGCAATTACATTTTTGACCATGAAAGGAAGATCTAGAATGGATTATTTAAACGTTTTGTATTTGTATGATAGTTGGTGTTGAAACATTCAATTAGCAGTATGTATCACAGTGTCTCAATTACACATCTCTAAACAAATACAACCTCCAAGAGACTTCCACGTCGTGGTCTAAACAGCTCCATGGTCTCTGTAACAACCAGTCCCCATCTCTAAACAAATACAACCTCCAAGAGACTTCCAAGTCATACTCTGCATATGCACACATGCCTGCAAGTGTGCACACAGTGACATGACAGTGACCTGTTCACCCTCTGAGTAGCACTTCAGATCCAACCAACAGGGAACAGTGGGCTTCAAGTACAAAATAACAAAATAAAAAGTCAATAAAATAGATTAAACCCATACCTGCACTCCTCTCCTTGTGCCGTGTGATGTGATTGTTTAAAACGCTCTCGTCTCTCGGCCGTCAAAGTCTCGACAGGCTTATTCGGTTATGTATTATAAAATGTTCTCATTTTTGGTCGGAACACAAGGGCATAATAACAAAAGCCAGAATCGCAAAGCACTGTGTTTGATCAATTGTCGTCAACGGGTGTTGTGCTGAAGTATTGTCCTCCTGCCAGGGTTTTAATAGAGTTTGGAGGGTGGAGGTTTGATGAAAAGCCAGACGACCTGCAATCGCTAAGGGCGACAGGGAGACCGTTTTAAACCATACAAACACAATCGAGCCTTGGCCAGAAGTACTTGGGTGATTTTGTCATTTTTGGAGTTTGACTTTTGCAAATGTTTATTCACCCTTCCCAAACTGACATTTTTAAATCATTTTGCCTCTAGACACTGAAACAGGTTTCTATTAAAGGTAATTAAAGGAACTCTCACACCTACAACACCTAACATTAAAGCATCAGGTAAAGCCGTTGAACAACACACACACACACACACACACATGTGAAAAAGTGAATGTGTTATAAAATTATTGTTGGTTCTCCAAACTAAAATAAAAACCAAACTCTTCGCTTTCTTTTAGCCAGTGTCCAATTTCTATTTCTGTGTTACTGGAACGGTGCGAAAAACTAATAATAATGACATGATGATAAATATCGCTTTCAGCAACTTGCATCACTTCAGTAGTAGGACCTCAGAGCACAACACACACACACACACACACACACACACACACACACACACACACACACACACACACACACAACGATCCCAAACGAAGGCAAAGCGTAGAGCACACCGCCGTGGCAGACTGGCATGGGACGCTGTCGTTGTTCTGCACTAGCTGCTGCCTGCCGCTCCGACCCCTGCTGTCTTTTCTATCGGGACTCTGTTTCAGATGATGACTCGGCCCCCCGAAATGTACTCTGGCGATGAGAACAATGCACGCCAAGCTAAGAAAGCCCAGCGGGGGCCGGGACGCTCCCACCCCCCCCACCCCACACCCCGTCTGTCGCGAGGACATGTGACTGCATGGATCAAACGGGGAGGTGTCTTGACTCACCCATGAGGCGCATGCCCGCCTTCTCTCTCCCCCCTCCTTACTTTAACTCACTAAACTGACCCCCCATAGCCTCTTCACGGCCATGGGTGTGAATATATGATGAGGATAATCACGTGGACATCGTGTCACGTCTTGTTGAGGGCTAATGGCCGCTCATTTGATGCCAGACCTAGCCGAGGCCATATGGAGATTTTAGATTACCCAAGCTCCTATAAAGTGAGGAGGAAGATTTGTAATACAAGTGTGCTATCGTATAATCTCAGGTGGCAGTGTTTTGCACGTAGCCTTTAGTATGAGAAATACGATGTGTTATAAAAAAAAAAAAACAACATCGAACGCATCGGTGCTTCGAGTCGTCATAGATACGATGCATTCTGCATTCTGACTTCAAGACAGTTCAAAGCATTACGATTAGCATGGTTAAAATGAGCGTTACTCCAGCAAAACAAGGGACTCCCTCGCTCGGGATTGGCCCTTCAGACAGCATCACCATGAAGCTGGGAAACGGAGCAACCACTGGTCTTAACCTCACAACCTCCATTGTTATTGTAATGCAAGCAACAAAGCAACCAGAGCCCTTTTTTTCTCATCACCACACAAGAGCTATTCGACACTTCCTAATCCAAAACTTCCTCTCCCTGCCCCCCACCGGCACTGAAAGGCACACACAAGGGCTCACACGCACACACACACACACACACACACACACACACACACCACAACACACACACACACACACACACACACACACACACACACACACACACACACACACACACACACACACACACACACACATTCACACACACAGAGCTAGAGAGCATTGTCCAGTGTTTGAAGCATCATTAGTACCTGGGCCAGGGGCTCCTCTGGGTCTGGCTACTGATTCGTCTTTGTACTGACAGAGTTCCACAGACAGGGAAGTTGATGCTCAAAAGTCCCCAGCTACAGGCCCTCTCCCCTCAGGTGGGAGGGGAAGAGGGGGCTGCTGATGTTCAATACATGTGGTGTTTAACTCAGTAGAGCCTAATAAGTTGCATAATCGAGGTTGCTGTACATAAATACAGTTGTATTTTTTCTTTTGAAAGGACAACAAGCAGAAAGGAAGTTAAGGTCAGTCCTTAAAGACAGTATTCTCAATAGGTGGAGTGGTTGGGGTGGGGATGGTTGAGGGGACGATTTGGGATTCCAGCCGCCTCATTGGTCACAGTTATATTTCTGAAAGTGTGTGTGCGTGCCTGCGCAGTGTGTGTATGTGTGTGGGTGGGTATGTGTGTGTGTGGTGTGTGTGTGTGTGTGGTGTGTGTGTGTGTGTGTGTGTGTGTGTGTGTGTGTGTGTGTGTGTGGTGTGTGTGTGTTTGCTTTAAAGGAGAGATGAGCAAGGTGACAGAGACAGACAAACCGTGGGAACGGAGACAGACAGGCGGGGACAACAGTGCACAGAGCCCGGGTCTGAGTGCGTCCGCAGGCAGCTCGCATCTCCTCAGCTCTCTGCCTGGTGCCAGGTCAGAGGTGAACCCTCCACCACTGAGGTCCTATCACCCATGGCGAGGGGCTGCGACGTCCCTACGCCTCAAAGTCTTTCAGTGAAATTGGCATGCAAAACGGCAGACACTTAGGCAGCCAAATGCTTCAATCAGAAAACAATGAAACAGTTACGAATGTCCATTCAACTGTCTGGTCGGTGGTGCAGAGAAGCAAAGGAAAAAAGCAGTGGGGAATTTGAAAACCTTATTTTGATGTAGATTTGTAAGATTGAAGAACTCAAAAAATAGCTTTCTGCAGTAAACTAAACTTATATATAATATATATCTATATATATATAGCCTTATGGAAATTAGATAATGGATGTCATTCTAAAGACTTTTAAGCCTTTACATGTATTATGAAAGGCTGAAGCTCTCTGTGCATCAGGAAATCAATGGGACATACTCGAGTAATCAGAGCAGCTTGCCACACCTGCACATTAATTCCTAATCAAGCTGAGTACAAATTATAATCAGTTTAAAGGTTACATATTTTACGTTTGATTGTCCGTTTATTGAGTTGAAAATGCATCGCAGGTTTTGATTGCAAAAAGCAATCAAAAAGATGTAATTATCCAGATTAATGTTTGATGCCTCAACAGGCCAATTACACTTTAAACGTCCAAAGATGAGTCAACACTTTATCAACCCTGGTACAGAAATTCACGTGTGCAGGAGTTTACAATGGATTGGATTAAATAGAGTAGTTAATAATTAAAATCTTGATTCATATTTTTTTTTGTGAGTACTGTGTTGCTATTACGAAAAAATAGACACAGTCACACACACACACGCACGCACGCACAACACACACGCACACAAAACACACACACACACACAAACAAAACATTGGAACGTGTGTTCTGATGCCTACGTCATATTGGACAAACAACAGAGGCGTGACTATTTTATCAAATCTAGATCCAAGTTCTGACATGCACATCTGGGCACCATGGGTTCAGGAGGCAGAGATAGTTGTCTGGATTCATTGCAAAACTGCATAGTTGTAGAAACGCTGTAGTACACATTCCAGGCCCATAAGTGGCGCTGCTTCTGCTACAGAACTCCAGCAAAAAAAGAAGAAGAAGAGGCGTGAATGTGCATAAAGCTTGTGCGCTATTTACAAACATACAGTCCAGTACTGTGTCTGAAATAGCGCACTTCTATACTTACACTTACTTTTTGGAGTGCACTTTGCTCAAAAACGGAGAGTGTGCCAAAACGCAGTGCACTGGAAGTACCTCGGTGGCACACTCAAAACGATCAAAAAATTTAGTGTCGACCGATGGACACTTTCCACCCTCAACGGATGCCATCTTGTCTACGTAGCGGAGGGGGCGGGAATTTCAAATCTGAAATGGAGGACATTTTAACATTTGAGGCCAACACGCTCTACAAATGTAAGTAAAATTACAAATATTTGGGCTGTGTCTCAATTCAGGGGACGCATCATTTGAGGGACGCGGCCTATGAAGGTGTAGCCTTCGTAGACCGTGAAGGCCGAACAAACGTTTTTAAATGAGATGGTCTGCCCTACGGATCATTTCAAGTTTGCGTAAAAGCCGTTAACACCCTTTGTCTTGCGTGATGATGCGCCGCTCCTGTCACCTAGCAACCTTGACAGCCGCAGTTCAAACCGGACGGCGGAGGGGAAATGGAGCAGTTTTATATAACCCACTAAGAGATGTCCACATTCACTTAGATGTCCACTTCCTACTTTATTCTTATTTTATTTCATTTTATTTATAATTTTCTATTTTTTATAATCGTATCTTCTATGCTTTTAATTTCTATTTGTACGGAGCACCTGGAACGAAACAATTTCCCCCCAGGGATCAATAAAGTTTTCTGATTCTGATTCAGATTCAGTTATATAATAATTATATAAAATATAACGTTAATTAGTTTAACGTTATATGGCTTGTGTTAATGAAATTGAACTTGAACAATAAAGTTACAAATTTAAAATAGTCCCAAATTTATTTTATTTGTTTTGTCATTGAATATGTAATTGGCTGTAACTGCCGCTTCTGCTCTCTCTGACGCCATTTTGTGAAAAAAATCCAAAGCGCAATGAATCTTGGGAAACGTTGGGCCGTGAAGGATCCATCCGGTGTATCCTTCAAAATCGGGAAAAGAAGGCTGCATTTGTCGGCCGCATTTGAAGGAGCCTTCGAAATGGGACAGCCTTGACGCGTTGCAGTGACGCAATCACCCTTCGAATGCACCCTTCGAAGGATGCGTCCCCTGAATTGAGACACAGCCTTGGTTTGTTTTTCAACTACAATGTTTTAGGCTGTATCAGACCAGTGTTTTTATGGTGACCATTCTGTAATCAGTTGGTATCGAGAACGATAACGTGAATACTGCTAGATCGCTAATACAGGCGACTAACGAGTCTGTTTTGGCTATCGGCTTAGGGAATTATGGAAATGATCAATCAGAAAAAAAAATACCACAGAAGAAGAACCGTCAAACTGCAAACTCATTTCCGGTAGGTACGCGAAGGCTATTTTGACAGTGCAATGTAGAAATGAGAGCACTGCGCCTATAAGTAAGTGTACTGTAGGGATAATGAAGTGCACTCATTGTAAGTGCACTTACTTAAAGGGACACTGTGTAATATTTTTTAGTAATTTATTACCTTAAATCAACGTATTCATTCATATAAGTCCTTATTGGTGTTAAATTACTATTGTACCACTAGATGGGAGTCATTTTTACATAGCGTCCCTTTAAGTACGCGATTTCAGACACAGCTATCTCCTGGTAGCGCTTTGCGGTGGTTCTAAGTAGATTTGGTGAATTTATCCGTCTGTAATATTTTTTTGCTTATTTTGGTAGCGGAGCAACATTAAATATTGCACTAGCAGCTAGGGATGGGCATCGAGAACCGGTTCTTGTTCAGAACCGGTTCCGAGTCAACCGATTCCTTGGAATCGTTAGCAAGCCTGCTTAACGATTCCGCTTATCGGTTCCGGTCGCGGTAAATGCGTCGTGACGTCACACACACGCTGCTTTGATTTGGTTCAGAACGCAGCAAACATGTCGCCGCCGAGGAAGAATCGCATTGTGCGTTCACACCAAACGCGACGGGGCGACAAGATCCCATACAAAGTGAACGTAGAGACGCGTATAAGGGCGAGTTTTTCGCGGGAGAAAACCGATGACAAGTTTTTGTTGTGATGACAGCCAATCAGCGTTCAACAGCGTGATAACTGAGTGACATGTGTAACGTAACAGCCAATCCGCGTTCAGCCGTCAAACTCAGTGCAGCAGTCCGGATGAACCGCGGAATGGAGGAGAAAGTGATTGTTGCAGTTTGCGACTCCCGGAGCTCTATATATAATAGTATATAATATATTATATACTATATTATAATTGTATATATAATATCACGGCCAGCTCTGTCGCCTCCGGATGGCCGTAGCGTGGGGAGCTCTCATAGGGATTGGGCTTCTCGGGGTTTGTTTACCGGCATTGCTATGGTTTCCGGTCTTATGTGTTCCAACGGTTTATTAGGTAGGCCCATCTAATAAATCTCTGTCTAATCAATGCTTCATTTTGTTTATGTCAGTTTAATTTTGTTACAAGTTGAATGCAAATGAGCACTGTTAGAATTCCAAAAGGCACAAGCTCTTATTTGGCTGTTTTCAGTCTGTGTTTTTAGTTGTATGGCACATAATGATGGCATTTGGGCAAAGCGAAACATATATTTTTTCTTCTAGACCAATTCATTTGAAAATGTACAATTTCCTAATACTAGAAGCACTTCTGATCAGATATTAAAGAGATGTAATGCAAACAAACACATTTATACTTATTTTCTCACCCAATGAGAATCGATAAGAGAATCGATAAGGAATCGGATCGATAAGCAGAATCGGAATCGGAATCGGAATCGTGAAATTCTTATCAATTCCCATCCCTACTAGCAGCCCAACAAGGGACATTATCTGCTGCAGAATCGTCACAAGCATGTAGTCCGGCATCATTGTTTTTGTCGTTCTGAGACGCCATGGGCTAGCCAATCACTAAGGTTAGAGGGTTGAGGGTGGGGGCGATGACGTCATCGTTTGCGTTTCAGGCGTGCACATGAATCCTAACACGAAAGGGTCCGGATTTATTTGAAACCACCCTGGGACATGTTTTCAGAGAAGCACGTTTTCGGGCACCGGATCCACCGGATCTGTCTGGACGGTCGGCCGAAACGCACAAGACTAAAGGCTGATTCATACCTCCGGATCCGGACGACATTCGTCCGTCCGCCCCAAACGTTGCCTCCGGAACTACCCTTCATTACTCCGTCTGGTTTCAGCGTTGTTATGGATGTTACGCAATAAACCCTCTAGAGGGAAGTGACTGTCGTTTCACAATTTAACGGCATCGACAATCGGAAACATGATATCTGTAGAGATGATTTTGCTTTGTGTCATCCGAAATCGGCAAAAAAAAGTGCAAAAAGTGTAGGCCTAAAAGTTGGCATGTGACACCCCTCACCAACCCGCAGTTTATCTCCTCAAAATGTTGTTATATGACCAGTAACAACTCATTGCCAAAGCAGGGGAACAATAAAATAAAAAGGTCAGGTATATAGTATAATAAGTATAAAACGTTAAATACAATATATACATATCAGATACTCTATTTTCGCGAATGGTCTGACTTTTGACTCTATACTGCCGCCTCGATTTCCGGTGGTATTGCTCCGTTTCTCCCGGAGCACTCTGGATTCGTAAGCTCAGAGGCGACGGACCCATTGACGGACAAAACCCTCCGGGACCGGACGAAACGGTCCATATCCGTATTTACCGTAGGGTGTGAATGGGCCTTAAGTGTCGAGGCAAAACACCTAACCTAACCTGCTCGTGCTCACTTATTTGCTTGGCATAGTTGTCATGAATGAATGTGTATGAATGGTTTAGTGTGAGGAAGTTATTGTAAAGTGCTTGGAGCTGCCAAAGAGTTATATAAAGGCAGACGATTTACATGAAAAAAAAGTTTTGCGAGTCAGAAAGCACCTCTAATTAAAGAAATGTGAAATAATATATTTGGGTTCAATATGCTGGGTTTGACCCTCAGAGCAGATACGGCCCAACAGATTGGCCCCTTGTTAGTCGCTTTTGGCCTGGATGACTGCCCTGCTCCCTCATCTCTCTCTCTCTCTCTCCTGCCTGTGGATATGTTTGTGTTGTTATGCATCCTAACCAGGTGAGTACGCCACACCAATCCAGTGCTCTCTGAAGCTACCGCCTGTTTTGAATGTCTGCTGAGTCTGTTCTGGATGATGTCTGTGGCTGAGTAGTTTTTGAGTGTTTCAAAGCATTGCTTCTGTGGGGCCATTCCACCAAATCAACAACTTTTTATTTCACCTTATATCATCTTGCAGCGATTCACTCTCAATGGCTTAATCACAATCACGCATTTTGCAGTAAGCTGAGCACACGCACGCACTGCCAGCCTAAAAAAACATTTGAACTGCATAATGTACGATATTATCATCATTACAAGCAATTATGCCATTTACAAGTATTACCTGAAATAATAATAATAATAATAATACATTTAATTTAGAGGCGCCTTTCAAGACACCCAAGGTCACCTTATGAAGAAATGATCCCACTCTCTCAAAAAAATGGTGTGGTTCTTAAAAAAGGGACTATTGACATATTGACAACTATTATTCTATCTATTCTCCATCTCTTATCATTGTCATTATCTACTTTAGTCCTTTGATTCATCAATCCTCAGTAGGACAAAGGCAGTATGTGAAGATCTTTTACCATTGGTCTGAGGCACGGTTATGGAAGCATATATGTAGCAAAATTCAAATGGCAATGCAATTTGCAATTTGCAATTCAATAAGTAATTACGTTATGCAATTGACAATGCATTATGCAATTTCATAATGTAATTTGTAAATACGTTATTCAAAGTGTATTTTAAAATGCAAAGTGACAATGCAATCCTCAATTAAATTTGCAAAAGTTATAACAATAAAAATACAATAACATTTTGTCAAATTCTTTGAGTTCCTTTATTCAAATTGAAAAGCTATAGCGTCCCCGTGATTGCAATCCACTTCGCCACGCTCCGTGTGTTGCGATATTCAAATGACATTTCAATCCGCAAAACGGAATCCAAAACGGAATCCAAAGAGGAAATCCAAAGAGGAATCCAAAAAGTCAATATGCAAAGTGGCAAACGTATCAGCCACCAGCGGGAACTACGTCACTTTCTATTGTGTCAGACTGTTTTATGTGTGGGGGGAGGGAGTTCCAGAGCCTGGGTGCTGAACAGCTGAATGACCGGGCACCCATTCGTAATGAGTCGTGATGTGGGGATACATAGTAGTCCAGCAGAGGTTGAGCGGAGGGAGCGGGAGGGAGTGTATTCTTGGAGGAGGTCCCAGAGGTAACTGGGGGCTAGGTTGTGGAGAGCTTGTAGGTGAGGAGTGGGTGGAGACGGTGGGTCTCCCGACCCTATGTTTCGCACCCAGTGCCTGTAGCACTTTGGAAATCTTTGTGTTTACCACACTGGCGTCAAAACGTACCCGTGAGGATAAGTCGTCTATCCTATCTCCCAGAACACGCACTCTATCTACTGCATCTGTGTCTTCAACACGATTGTTCTCCACATCATCGGCCAAACTTCGGAGCGTATCAATAATCACCATTGGTGACCATGGACCTGACACATACGAACTAAAAGTGAACAAGGAAATTACGAGCAAGTGACGTAGTTCCCGCCCAGACGCTGATTTGCTGATACGTTTGCCACTTTGCATATTGACTTTTTGGATTCCTCTTTGGATTCCCTCTTTGGATTCCGTTTTGGATTCCGTTTTGCGGATTGAAATGTCATTTGAATATCGCAACACACGGAGCGTGGCGAAGTGGATTGCAATCACGGGGACGCTATAGCTTTTCAATTTGTATAAAGGAACTCAAAGAATTTGACAAAATGTTATTCTATTTGTATTGTTAGAACTTTTGCAAATTTAATTGAGGATTGCATTGTCACTTTGCATTTTAAAATACACTTTGAATAACGTATTTACAAATTACATTATAAAATTGCATAATGCATTGTCAAATGCATAATGGAATTCCAAATTGCATTGCCATTTGAATTTTGCTACATATATGCTTCCATACACGGTTGTTAGATCATTGTTTGCAAATGCAACTTAAAAAAAGTTGATGAGCTATTGTTGCTAGGGGACAATTGCTGAGTGGGTGATCTGTGCGTGTACACCTCAGAATAAGTGGACCCTTAATCTATAGCCAAGGACATTTTGGACCAAACCAGGATAACAGCTTAAACAAAAAACACACAAGCCATCACAACCTGAGTCTGCTCAAGTCTCCTACGGTGATTCGCACTCGAAATCCAGCAACGACCCCCATGACATTTTTGTTGTTGGACTGCATGTCCACATATTTAACGTTGTACCTGCTGTTGAACTTCTCTGGGTGCTTTTCCCGCATCAGGTGAAAGCGGTGGGCGATAGGCATCCTGCGTCGAAGAGAGAGAGAAGAGCACACATTAGCTGGAGGTCTGGCCTGGAGCGCAGGCTGACACTTAAACCCCACCACGAGCCAGGAAGGTCAAACATGGCTGCGTGTTATGCCGGAGGCTAGGAGCACTACACCTGCAAACAACAAAAATCAAACAGGAGAAACAAATATCCACTTGTTGCTAGGCATCCACTCTTTCTGAAGTGATTCAGAAGTACGCAGGACCACGTTCGCTGGCCGGCGGGCTAGGCGCTATAACTGTTGGCTGTTTGTTCAGCAACAACATCCGATGTCGTGTATCAACGGCAACTACAAAGTATTTGCACAAATCACATCGGTGACGTCAGCGGCCTAAGCTAAGCCTTTCGTATTTGGTCAAAAGGTTAGAGTTGTAAAAGATACGGAGGAGCACTGATCATGTCTGTATCAGTAACGGTTTCAGTTATTGATGTTTGTAGCACTGGTGCGACTAGCATCACCGATCCTACACTCACATCCCAGTATCCCCAGAAAATTAAGCAAAACAAAGCTGCAATTATTTGTTCTTTAACGGAGAACTGTATTTTAAAAGCTGCATATAATTCCATCTCTGAAATTGTCTCAGAAAACAGATATATGACTAGAAGGTAACTCCAAGCACCAACTATAACGACTACAGAGGTAAAAAATGAAACATTCAGTGGAAGCAAACCTAAAAAGGATGCCACTCACAACAACACTCACTGTTCATGTGTTCCCAAGAACAGTAAACACATGATATATGTTAATCCACAGGATGCAGCTGTTTCCCCCAGGACACAGCGCTTCTGTTGACAGCAACAAGTTAAGAAGCGTCGAGGTGATTAGTTCAGTGTGTCTAACGGCTGACGCGAGAGCTCTGCTGAGTCAAAAGGCCAGGAGAGTGGACCCAGAGTGTGTGTGTGTGTGTGTGTGTGTGTGTGTGTGTGTGTGTGTGTGTGTGTGTGTGTGTGTGTGTGTGTGTGTGTGTGTGTGTGTGTGTGTGTGTGTGTGACTGTGTGTGTGTGTGTGTGTGTGTGTGTGTGTGTGTGTGTGTGTGTGTGTGTGTGTGTGTGTGTGTGTGTGTGTGTGTGTGTGTACAACCCTCTGACCTCTGGCTCGGGGCAGAGATGGATGGAACTCATCAGTTACCCGGGACAGCCTCCTGGCTGTGACCTCATTCAGCGAGACCTATTCAAACGCCTGGGGGTCAGCGTGGAGGCGCTACTGCCCCCAGCATGACGGCACAAGCACAAGTCGTTTTCCTAACCTAACTTTTTCCATAAAGAACTTGATTAAATGGATAATTGCTCATTTCAACAACATCAAGCTTATTCTGCTTTTCAAAATAAAAGCCCTAAAAAAACCCGCAGATAACATCTGCAACCAGGATTGTATTATAGCGGAGGGCTGACCTCTGTCCTTGTCCTATTGGATATATGGCTGTACATAACAAGGTGGATCAGCAGGCACTTAGACGCCCGAGTGGATGTAATCAGTCAGAGCAGAAGCACTCTTTCAGAGCGCCCCCACTTAAGGAGATGACCGCTGGCCTGAGCCTGACCAGAGTACTCTCTGCGCCGCTGGACGCGCCCCGCAGGGGGTAGACTGGTGATCCGTCTTCCCGGCAGAGACGCATCGATCACACGTAGCAAGTGCAAGCTAAGTTCAGGACAAATGCCACCCAGTTCTCCTCTGCCGCTGCCCTCTTCTGTACTGTTCCGTCCATCCAAGACTTCATTAACCGGCCAGCGTGGATGTGACTTGCACACACATGTGGAGCGCATGCCCGGGGTGTGCAGTATCCAGAGCAGTGTCCGGTAGAATGGTGGATGGTTGGTTGGGAGGCTGAGTGCAAAATGTCACACCTCTGCTTGGCTGGGTCAGTGATATAATCAGTCTCCCGGAACACTGCTGGTCAACGAGGAAGGGAGGGGAGGGGCCTATCAAGACAAGAGGCAGGAGACCTTTGGCCGGTGTGCAACACTACAAGGTGGTCAAGGATTTGAAGATGGTGAAGATCGGTCTCACGGCTTGTCTGAACATCTCCTACTGAAACCTTGATCACCCCTCGAGCTTCACGTCTATTGAGCGTTCCGTCTAATGTCTTGCATGTGACAAAACGCAGAAAGGTTCCCCACATTCCAAAACTAAAAAATCACCAAGCATCAGGTCTCCATGGTGAATGCTCGCACCAACTCTTTCACTTAAATTGAGAACATCACTCTTGGTGCATTGATTGTTGTTGATGGAGAAAGACCGGGTTTGTGTATTCCATTTCCATTTCCATTTCGAGCATTTAGCAGACACTTTCATCCAAAGCGACTTACAATAAGTACTTTTGTCAGAAGAAGGTGAAACAATAAATCCCTGTCGGTGCAGTAAGAACCAAATGCAAAGCACTTACAATCGCTAGGTTAACCCATTCCCCGTACACAACAAAGATAGCTAGGATAAGATGCTACACAACTAAGTACTATAACTAAGTACGACATACAATAAGTGCATACATTTAGTGCAAGGATGTACAACATACAATAAGTGCGTAGGTGGCTTTGGGAGGAGTGGCTATGCAGAGTCCGTGCTTCCACCAAGGAGCACTGTACCGGCAGTTTGATGGGATGCTGATGGCAACTCGACAGCACTCAGTGGAGCCCTGGTTCACAGCAGCCAAGCGCTGGCCAGTTGCCGTCCTTCCCATTGTCTGGAAGGGTCCTTCACAATCGTGACTAATCGCCTTCACAGCGACAAAGTAAAACTCATTCAAATCGTAGCAGGGTTGAATGAGCCTTGAACGATAATGAATACTTCCCTGAATTACATCCGGAACAAGATCATGGGCAGTCACAGCACACAGAAGAAGAGCCCGTTTTTCTGACTAATTCTAACCCTTACTAGCATTTGATCAAAATCTGTTTTTAACCACACATAGTTAAATGATTTGCTTAAAAACAGCAATGTGCTTATACAACAGAAAATATCCCAAAAATTGAATGAGACGTCAAGACGATGCGGACGGTCACAAGAAGAAGACAGGACGTGACACGTCATCCATTATGTGCACATTTCACAGCTGAGAGGTGGGAGAGCCACCGTGACGGCTGGGGGTCTCAGCAGCCTAAAAGCAGCCGTTCAGTCGCTGTGGCTCTCCGGATGCCTGGCTGCCCGCCCGCTTTGTGCAGGTGTTCCTGAGAGCGGCAAAGAGTGGAGGGCTGAACGAACACGAGCGGACAGGCCCTAGTGACACGCGTCCTTTCCTGTCAGCCCTGAAAGCCGTATACTGTCCCGGCGACGCCATAGAAACCAAAGGCCAGATGCTTGGGCCAGTCACGTCCACCCGCCGCTGTCCTTGTGGACTCAACGGTGGCGTACCTGGGTTCCCATGACGACCGCTAACCCCTTCGGCTCTGCTGGAGCCATTCGAGCACCCTAATGAGGGCCCCGTCAACGTTTTGTCGGAACACAGGGAAACGCTGCCGTAATGATCGGCTGCTGTGTGTCCGATGGCTCAGTCCCGAGAAGCGCAGAGCTCAGATTCCTGATAGGGAATCCTAGCGTAAACTCAACATGTCATCTCTGTTTTCACCAGGTGGCCGAACAAGACCAGTCGTGACATGTTTCATCACATGACTTCCAAGTACCCAAGCCAGGGACACAACCAGATCCATTCATTTATTTTTTGGAACGTGTTAGTAACACCCAGAGCCTGGGATCTTACCGCCCTTGGTCCAAGCTACCACAAGAACAACATCAAGGGAGGAATGTCAGGTTTTAACACATCATTTAGAGCAAGGAAAAAGCCCTTGTAATGGCCTGAGACAGCAGACCGAGGTCAGGCTATCCATTCATGAATATAGTTCCAACCCAGTACCAGAATTGTCTTTGCAGCTGCACTCAAAGTTCAAACTATTTGAACTTCAACCTGTCTGACACCTTACCAAGCATGCCCCTGTTATATACAGGTTTTTATGTATACACATAAATATATATGTTTTGATTTATTCCTATATCCCTGTGCTGTATTTGAATAATAGGAATTGCCATTTATTTGAATGAAAAGATAATAAAGAGCTACTAAAGAACTAAGACCTTGTTATTTTAACAGCAATAGAAAATAGAAATAACTAGAAATAAGGGGGCTTTTAAGCAACTCATTGAGAAAGCTCAAGCACTCTACATTTCCATTTCGGTTATTTAGCAGACGCTTTTAGACTAAGTGACTTACAACCATTCATACACACATTTACACACCGACGGCAGAGTCAACCATGCAAGCCGACAGCCAGCTCGTCGAGAGCAGTTAGGGTTAGGTGTCTTGCTCAGGGACACCTTGACACTCGAGGACAAGCCGGGGGTAACATTATGTGAATGTAATTGATTCTAATTCAAGAGGGCAATAACTAAGCTGGAATGTTTTGAATTTGCACTATGTTTCAAATCATTATTCATGGTATTGTTGGTCCTGGGAATTAATTTGTGAACTGATTTAGAAGATCTTGTATCTTGTGTATATCTTGCATTGTATCTTTATTTTCTTCATTCTTTGATTTATTTTATTTTGTATTTGCACTGCAACAACTGCATTTCCCTCACAGAATTAGTAACGTGTTATCTTGCTATATTGTCTTAAGGTACGGCCACACCAACCGCGTTACTCGCGTTACGCCCCGTGCCCACTACCTCCGTCCGTTGACTGATCCCCATTGACTTTGAATGGGGACGGACGCGCAATGCATTGTGGATCCGTCCGTTCCGTTGGAGCCTTTGGCTCCGTCAGAAAGTTGAAAAATGTTCAACTTTTTCGGCAGTGACGGATCCGTCATCCAATCAGATCGCGTATGCAAATTTAAGCCCTGTGACGCGACTCGGGCTCTGACGATACTGGAAAGCGGGAAAGCGGGTCATCTTGCATCGCAACAAGCAGGAAGAAGCGGGAAGAACCCGGCGAAGCGATTTGATTGGCTGACGGATGCATCTGCAAAGACTACTCCCCCATCAGTCAGCCACGCCTTCCCACGTCCGTTGACTGACGGAGGTAGTGGGCATGTAGGGTTAGGGGCGTCCAAACTCGGCATGTTTGCATAGGGAACCATTGATATAGGCGCGTAGACGCGTTACATGCGTTGAAGCGTCGCGTTAGGGGCGTCGCGTTAGGGACGCACCAACGCCTGGAGTTCAGAAATGTGAACTTTCAACGCTCCAACGCGTGGCGCTTAGCCGCGATAGCCAATCAGCGTGGAGCTTGACCCGACGTCACTGGCAGAGAGTAGTGAGCTTGGACAGAATCATACGGCCGACATCTTTCTTTATTCTGGGTGGAAATAGTAACATAGTTACGCTAAATGCGTTTATGGAAACATTTTTAGCGAGAAATGTGCATTTTACTTTCATAATGTTCGCTCGGTGAATGTGAAGGATGTTTGGTTTGATAGTTATGACGAAGAGGGAACGCTCCGTTCACTTGCATGGATAGAGTGTCTGGATGCTAAGCAACCTCAACGTCTTGGCAGACTATTTCTCTGCTGATCAACACTACGAATGCTGGAAACACAGACCAGACACACCATGTGAAGTTATTTAACCCGATTATTGTTATTTATATCAGAGATTATTTAATCTAACCCGATCTAAACTCTATCACCCAAACACGGCGGCGTTTGGGTTTCCTACCTCGGACTCCAGCGCAGCCACGGCCGACAACTATCTTTATTCTGGGTGGAAATAGTAACATAGTTACGCCATTAAATGCGTTTATGGAAACATTTTTAGCGAGAAATGTGCATTTTACTTTCATAATGTTCGCTCGGTGAATGTGAAGGATGTTTGGTTTGATAGTTATGATGAAGAGGGAACGCTCTGTTCACTTGCATGGACATGGACTCATCTAGCTGCGTTGGCGCGTTGACGCGTTGGAAGCGTTGAACCACCACACAATGATCAAGCGTCAGGTTAGGCGCGTTACTCGCGTTAACCAACGCGAGTAACGCGGTTGGTGGGGCCGTACCTTTATAATAATGATTGTATTCCCAACACCCACGTGGGTAATGAGAAATCACACAGGACATTGTGCTTAGCAGCAATACTTGTTGGCTCCCTCCAGTGCCATGTTACACACATACACAAAGACTTGAATGTGTGCTTATGGGGCCTTTAATAGGGATCTGTTGTTTATCTGTGTCACTTGCAATCATCTTATTTTTTGCATAGCACCTTCCAGAAAGACCAATGGGCTAATGCATGTTTGTGTGTCTGCGACTTGCGTGCGTGCGTGCGTGCGTGCGTGCGTGCGTGCGTGCGTGCGTGCGTGCGTGCGTGCGTGCGTGCGTGCGTGCGTGCGTGCGTGCGTGCGTGCGTGCGTGCGTGCGTGCGGTTGGCACGCACGCCAACCGCACTGTGGATCTGTGGATGTCAACTGTTTTGACATCCACAGATGCAACAGCTATCTGCTGTCATAAAACCTAAACAGTTTTGAAAGATTGGTGCTGCCAAGACAGCATTGTTTTGATCCCAGGCAGATGCATGCTGGGATTGTGTGACACTAACTACCTATATGCAAACCAGGCTAAACTTGTCCTCACACCATATGGGGAGCATGTGACGTGACAGATAGAACATGTTTTTTTAGGGAACAGCAAACCATCTGCCAGTCAGGATTAGAGCTCTGAGACAAATAACATTTACACACCATTATATAAACCACCATCTTCGACCACCGACCAACACATTTAACAGAATCCATCCTGGGATAATAGCATTTCAAAAAGATATGCTTTTACAAAGAAATCTGTTTATTTTTTATTATACAGGTATACAAAATGTATCTGCCTTTTATAAACATCCAATTAATTGGTACTGATGAACCAGAATAAAAAATGGCACCATTGAATGTATTGTTGTACGACGGATATTTAATTTAACAAATTGGCATGTTTAAAATGAGTTTCATTCAGCATAACTTGTGACCAAATAAGATTTGAAATTGGGACTTGCATCAAGAATGGAAAGTCACACCCCTAATCGCTTTAAAACAAGGCGATTTAATTTGGGTTACAGGATATGCCTCGGTGCTCTAATTTTCTCTGGAGCGTTTGTTCTGGAGAGTCTTGGACCCCATTACCTGGACATGATGCTGCTGCACAGTCCACATCAACATCTGGACTTGGTACGCTGGACTTATGAAAACTTTTTTAGCCCAATCTCAGAAGTCTATCAAATCTTCTCAGATACAGCTTACAACAACCAGCCAGAGGAAAACA
>NC_079431.1:12863359-12872698 GCF_026213295.1 Gadus chalcogrammus
TGTGTAGCGAATGACTGCGCAGTTACAAGGAGAAAAGCTGACCCTATATGGTTATGTCGTACCGCATTCGCACTCCTGCTTAAGGTTACATCACTTTGTGTGTGAGTCAGCCGGACAGTTTTGCCCAGGTGTCGTGCGTGCCCAGCAACGCTGCCATCTGTCGCCGTTGCTACTGAAGGAGAGAACATGGATCTGTTCCATGTCAGAGCGGAGCGCTATCACAAGACGCACGAGCCGACACCTTGCATGTGCTGTCATGGCACACACAACGCCTGTATGTGCCGCCGCCATGACATGGAGTTTCATATCAGGTCAGGAGGTGGTGCATGTCATTCGACAATCTGACCCCTCCTTAAGGCGTTAAAGGCATCTGTCTGTTTCCTTGAGCAAGGTCTATCCTCCTGAATGAAGGCGTACAGCAGCTGCAGCCTACATGGACGTCAAAGTTCTCCTGGGTTTGTCAGTGGTTCACCGAAAGCGAAGGGAATATTCTCCGTGAGCTCCGTGAGGTGCGTTCACACCCAAAATGAAGGCGTGGCACAAATCCTTTCAAAGTCACTGCAAAGACGCCAATAGAGATGAATTTGAACTTTTCCGCGAATTTCGCTTGATGCTTCTTCGTGACAGCCTATCAGCGTTCCCTCCCTGAGGTCCAACATGGAGGAGAAAGTGATTGTTGCCGTTTGCAGACTCCCGGAGCTCTATAATAATCATTATAAAACAATAAAAAATATAGTATCACGCCCAAAAGCTGTGTGCGCCTACGATCATATTATGAACCCATAAACTACGATGTTGGGTTCTCAGACATCTCTGGCACTTCCATGACAAGTAAAGACTCACAATGGTGGTTCATTTGGTGGCGGCAGTGTTTTGAAGTTTGAATGATCAAACTTGTGTTCTCGCGCGAACAAACTCACATAAACACGCAGGGAAAATATTCGCTTTGCTTTTGGTGTGACGAACAGTTACTCAGGTGAGGTCGCTCGCGCAAACCGCAAACTTTTCTTGTGCAAAGAATTCAGCATCAAGTGAAATTCGTGGGAAAGAATCAAATATGTCAACTTCAGCGAATGACGAATTTGCGAAAATGTCCATCTAATCTCGTCTTTGCATTGACTTTGTATATATTTGCTTTTGGTGTGAACACAAGTTAACGCTCTTACAAGGTGACCATAATAATTACTGTCTATTTGTCAAAGGTATTCCGAATGGGGGTTTATTATTGAATCAATATGCCAACACTGTTAGAGTAGCACCGGCGGTTCGGATACAGAGGCCAAGGAGAGGACCTTTTCCCCTTGGCCACCTGCGAGACATTCCTTCCCTGGGGCTTTTGAGATGTTGTCCTGCTAGGTACATCGGTACAAGAATTATGTACTTGACCATGCAGCAACGATTAACCGATAGCAAAAAACCGCTAATAGTGAACACATGAGGCGACGCGCATCCTGAGAGGGCTACGGAGAGGAAAGCAAGCACATCTTCACTGGTTTGCCTACATTTGCATTTTTTTCCAGAAAAACACAGTGCACACATGCACACAGACACACTAGAACCCACACACAAAACACACACCACGCACACAATAAGACACATACGCACAGATGAACGCAGCAGAGGGCCCTGTGCTTACATAACCTCTCTTTTGATGTATCGCCCTCAGTGCCACAACCCCCCGCTCCCATAGTTTTTGTGTGTTAGTGTTTACTCTTCACCTTACTTGTTGTTGTGTTTAATTTCAACATTTGATACAGTGACAACAAGTGGTGTTTGTTGCTGCATGTTCATCCTACAATCCTTCCATTACTTTTTGGAATTGGCAGTACATTTTTGGGATTTGACGCTAAGGCTGTGAGTGCTGACTGAACTATTATAGCAGGATTGAGCAAGCCAGTAGCCCATACCATTTAAAAACAAAAGTGGGAACAAACAACCAAGAAGGCAATGGATTGACTTGTCATAATTGGAAGGATTCGTGTGATGCTAATCCATAACTGTAGGTTGAAAAAAAAATGACATTGTCAATGTAAACCTCAAGATACTATCTAAATTATAACTCATCATCGGACGGGTCAGGCTTACCAAAAACAAACAATAACAGTGGGATTCATACGACATTCTCCCGAACGGGATAACAGCGAGAATAAAGGTTGCTAAGCAACTAGAGTCAGAAGCCGGTAAGTGTGCGCCTTTTCTTCTCCCCATTAAAGAGGAAACATTCATTAAAACGGACCAGAGGAAACGATACACCATTCCAGTGATGACACTGCAAACAGTATGTGGCCCCTGGTGGGCCTAGGTAACTGCTCATGGTAACTGCAACTGCTTCTTTCCACGGCTCCATGTGGGGGGAATTCACATGCAAGGCGACTAAGCTAATCCATCCCCACACAACTGGCAAACCAGTGTTGATGTAGTCATAACTCGTACAACGGGTGGAAAGGACTACACAGTGAGATATATCGTTAAAAATCCTCCTTTCCATCCGCGAGTTTTAATTATTACGTTTTTGCCTTCTTGAATTGTGGATAGATATAAGATGTGTTAGTTTAATATACCCCCTTAGAACCAACATTGAATAAACCAAACAAAGCGAAGCTTGGATTGTTAAAGCTGCAGTTTGTCAACAGCCACCTTTGTCATGCCCCTTTCACACAGATATACGTGAACTATCTCTATGCATTATCAAACTATATGCTTGCTTAGTTTCCTGTTAATAATTGCAAACCATGGGGGAAATACTCAATTGAAGAGCTAATTTCAGAAAGGAAATGTCTTTCTAGATTTGCTGGCTGAATCACAGAGGTTTCATGAACTTTTTAGTTTTGATATTAATTATATTCACCAGATTTACTTCCATTTGCAAGACTCAGTACGTTTACATGCACAGCTTAATCCATTAAGGACATAGTTCGACTATGCTCCTCAATCGGACAACTGCAAATTGTCAGAGTATACATGGCGGTGAGAAAATCCCTTCATTGGCCGACAGCATCTCTCACCCCGGTACGAGTAGGTGCGCTGTGCCCATTTCAACAAGTGGTAATAGAGCCACCGGTGACCTCTTTAACAGTCAACTAGCAACAACAAACTCAGGCGGGCCGAGCATTCAAGAAAGATGTTTTCAGTAGACAGCTGTCAGTTCACTTCGGGTCAATGTCCATTGCGCCTGATGCTCCATTGGTTCCGACCTCTCGGTCGTATGCGGATTCCTCCGGCGGGTGAAGCAGCGGGAGGAGTCCAGCCGGAGGAGTCCGCCTACGACCGAGATGATGATGGAGCGCGGAGAATTGGACCAGAAGTTAAACTGACAGCTATCCCGCATACGCAACAACAGCTATGTCGCGTTTCAATATGGACTTCAGAGAGTCAAAGCCAAAAGTTCCTTTACCTACTTCCAATTCCTTCTCCACCATGCCGAGATAACCCCGCACTAACGAGTTTTTAACTTAGTTGCCGAAGTACCAGAGAGGTCTGAGAACCTGACGCAGTCTTTAGATTCATAATATCAGAGAATATCCCATCATTTCGGCCGCGGCGCAATGAATGAATAAAGATCCTAAAAAAACATATATTGTGACAGATTGCCCGAAGTTACTTTACAACCTCGTTGATGACCAACATTGAGAAAGACATGTACTTTTAATTCAGCCTTGGGTGCAATCGAAGTGTTACTTAATTCGACATAATAATCGAAATAAGCTAGGGTGTCTTAATTCGAGTATGAGTAACTCGATTCGATTCGAATATAGTCTGACTAAGGTGTATACATGCATCTTAATAATCCAATCATAGTTGGACTAAGCCAATAATTTGACTTTATTGAATGTCATGTAAACGTACTGATTGTTGCTTCTCATACTCCATAAAAGCTGTATCTATTGATACAACTTTTTGGATATTGGATATTTACGAGCCCCAGAATAATTAATTAAACCGGTTGAAGTCTTTATACGTCAGAGTGACGCAGGGGAGACCTAACAGAAAATTGATGTAGCTCATTACACAGGCCATTTAAATGGGAACGCATCCCTCATAGGCGCCATTCACCAGGCATCTAGCTGTTACCTGATCAAACTGCAATGTCATCACTCTGCACTTTGCACAGAGTTAAAGCCTACTTCTTAACGTTTTTAGGAGGTGTCCTCACTGGGGGATCACCTCAGTTCAGTTTGTTTGGGTTGTAAAGCCATTAAGCTGTGGAAAAGTCTGCCCTTTCATGTCAGGTCTGCTCCTTCTATGGACACCTCTAAATACGTCTGTAAACCTGTTCATCTCTCCTGTGTTTCAATCAGCTTGAGATTCTGAGCATGGAATGTCTTTCATCTACTGTGTTTTTTTTCTATGGCCTGTCTGTGGTTTTATTTGATGTTGTGAACGGTTGTGTTAGTTTGGTTTATACCGCGCCGTACATCACGCTGGTTGTTTTCAAGTGGCCTCTGTAAAAACACTTACTTTGCGAGCATGGAAAGGGCACTGCGGGTGGCATGTCTGGCCCGGGGTGCCTGTGAGGCATTCCTTACTTACCACTCCTATGGAGAAGTAGTTGTTGACGATGCTGTAGGGGACTGGGTCGCCCTTCTCCTCCTTGTCTTCGGCGATGATGTCGATGTTCCAGCGGTCCAGCATCAACTCGATGCTGTGCTCGATGTCCCGCAGGGGCTTCAGCATGCTGCCCCCCTCGTAGCCTGCAGGAAGCACACTGGGGTTGGTAGAGTACAGTACAGTAGAGCACAGTAGAGCACAGTAGAGTACTGTTTCAATTTGAATACTAATGTATAGAAATTGTTCATATCTATAGTATTTGTTTGAATATATTTAAAAAACCATTCTGTATGCCACTGGCATTTGCTGTTTTCCAACCCCCGGTGTATTTCTGAGAAACTTCGTGCTGGTATTATTGTTGTGAGAATTATTGTTACTTATATTAAGACTGAGATGCTTGGTCCATTGTAAACAAGGAGCCTCACACCAGCAGTTTAGCAGTAGGGTCCAACAGACACTGACAGGCAGAGACAAAAGCAGAGTTGTGATGGGTCCGGGCCCTCCCCGACGCTCAGCAGCCCCTACCCCTACCCTGGAGGAGGAGACGAGCTCTGGCCCGGCCCCAGCAGGGGGCGGTCTCCCGCAGACGCTAATAGCTACGGCGCTAACTCGAGATCAGAGGTGAGAGCATGTCATAACGATGCTGCAGGGGAACGAGCCGCTAATGAGTGCTGTCACGCTGGGGGGGCCAGGTATTATGGGTTGTCTGCCTGCGTGCACTCGCAAAAAAAGAGAGATAAAGTGCATGAGACAGTCTCGCTGGTGTTCCTAGTGGTCTCTGTTTTTGTCCTTTAAAGACCTCACATAGCTTCATGGCATGGACAGTGGATGTCTAAGCAGCTCCAGTATTGGCTTCTTTGTATTTGTTGCTTGCCGTGACAAAAGGAACTTCACTGTTCAGAAGAACCCTGTGTTCTACTGTGCATATGATGAATAAAATACTTTGACTTTGACTGTAGATGGTTTAATAATTTCTATTGGGCTTCTTGTCATGCCTTGGGTCACTTGTTTTCAATATGTTGGTCAAATTGAACACAGTAAAGTATTAATCGAGGTACACATGTACCAATCTCTTTTTCAACTATGTTCCTGCAGGGACCACAAATGGAGAGTAAAGAACTAACTCAATCATGGTGTCTTTTTAACTGGCCAACAAATAGACTAGACAACAAGACCATTGACAAACATGTCCATTTGACCCTTGACAGGTAGAGACGTCACAAAGACAAGATAGTTTAGCAGCTTTTGAACATAGTCATGTACATTCAAATAAGTGTTGTGCACATCGCTTTGAGAAAGGATGGATTCTGACTCTAGCCAGAAGGTGTCACGGTTTACGCTGATAAGAATGTTTCTTCCATGTTGTTTCCACATTCTTGCTAATGTTAACAGTTTCACACAAACAATCTTGTAAACATACAATCATTTGAGTGTATATGAGAACACAAACACAGACAAACACACACATAATTTGTTCCCCAAGCTTGTATACAGGTTATATAGAAAATACAATTTGTTAGACTCGTAAAACCGCACTGCCTACTCACTGTGCCTACATAACCATTTAAAATTACATAGACAAACAAGCATTTGTTTAAACAACTGTCCGACAACACACTCAGACACGCACACAGCTCTTGGTTTCCAGTGTGAGACTCGGAGTGTGTGAGAGCAGAGCTTTCCCATGGGCCGGTCGGTTGTATTTGTCCATCATCCTATTGGCTTGAGAGAACCAGCTCACACTCGTCTTTCTTAAGAACTGGTGTAGCCGTCAGTTAGCGGTTTTATTAGTTAGTTATGTATGTTAACACAGGGTGAATGGTACAGATGAAATGTGTGTGACTAGAAACAGATCGAGGGTTCAGCAGTAAGAGAACTAGTAACAAAACAGCACAATTCAGTGCAGGTATAAAATATGATAAAAATAAATAAATAATAGAACAACTTGTTACTAGATTGCAAATGAGGATTTTTTGGTCTATCAGTGAAAGTGACAAGTGTTTACAGGAACTTTATTGCATATCAGTATGAATCAGTCCTGGAACATCAGCCAGTCTAGGCTTTGTAAGTGAAAAGTGGAATATTTCAGTTAATAAGCAGAGGCTCCTGATGGCCCGTTTGTGTAAACGTCCTGAAGTCACGTAGTCCATACAGCTGTGCTCCTGTATTGTCTGCCGGTCGACCCTAGCAAGGGGAACAGGCTCCTGTTCAGTGCTGGGTGCCTGTGGTCCTTCATGATGCTGTTGAAGAATATCCAGAAACGCCGGAGTCCTTTGCCAGTGCTGTGTTCGGCCCGCTTCCACCACCACTCTGTAGCGACTAGCCGCTGTGGTCTGAACGGAAATACCCCGTACACCGAACATAATGCAGTCGAAAGCAGGCTCTTGAAAGGTGCCCCTGTAGACTTTTGGGAGGTTAAGTGAGGTCTTCAGGGCATGAAAGCCACTGGCGACTTGCTTGACCACAGTGTCGGCGTGTTGCGGCCAGAGAAGTCCGTACTTGGAGGAGCTTGAAGCTTCTGACCCTTTCAACCTCAGCATCAACCGACGGAGGATGAAGAGATGTTTCGTACCCTGCTGAATCCTGTAGTCCACCGTCATCCTTTTAGTTTTACTGACGCTGAGCTAGGGGTTATTGCCCATTATTGAGATCCTCAGGCAACATAGGGACTGGCTTCTGGCTACATAACATGCGCAGCCCTCCCCACTCAATTAAAGCAGAAACCATCAGCCAGTAGTCATACCGTCTAACATTACTCATTCCAATTAGTAATTATACCAAGCACATGGGCTGCTTTGCAGCTTCCAAGATGGAAACACACACACACACACACACACACACACACACACACACACACACACACACACACACACACACACACACACACACACACACACACACACACACACACACACACACACACACACACACACACACACCACTTTGGTCTCACCTCCTCCCCAGCGGAGGCATCGGGCAAGGTCGTTCCCCGTGCCCAGGGGCAGAATGGCCACCGGGGGATACCTGGCAAAGTTGGCCTTGTCTGCAAGCATAGAAACAAGAGATTTGGGGATTTTATTGGATGGAAAATGGTGGTGTTCGTGGGTTAGCTTTTACATGCAATTAAATGTACTGGTTCGTGGTATGATGGAACAGGATATGGGTTACCTATGCAGTCCAAGATCCAGCCCACAGTGCCATCCCCCTCCACAGGCCAGCACCCTGAAGTCAGGGACGTCATGGAAGAAGTTGAGCCTAAGCAGAAAGGTAAATATGTTGTTAAGAGGGTCCTCTTCATCACCTATATAGCATCTTCTCCTATTTGCCATTAGAATGCTATTTCACCATAGTTTGAAAATACTATCAGTAAACATATACAGTGATTATTGTGAAGGGTTTTGTGTGTGTGTGTGTGTGTGTGTGTGTGTGTGTGTGTGTGTGTGTGTGTGTGTGTGTGTGTGTGTGTGTGTGTGTGTGTGTGTGTGTGTGTGTGTGTGTGTGTGTGAAAGAAAGAGGAAGAGAGAGAGAGAGAGAGAGAGAGAGAGAGAGAGAGAGAGAGAGAGAGAGAGAGAGAGAGAGGGACACACGTGTGTGTGTCTCTAAGGCCATAAAGAAGGTGTCTACGTCAAAGGCTCCTCTAGTTTGTGTTGAGACAGAGGCGTCACCAGAAGCCTTCATCTATGGGGGCCCTTTACTGTCGGGAATTTGGTGGGTTGTAAATAAAAAACTGATGAAAGACAGGTTCTTGCCAACGTTGGCTTGACTGCAGTGTCTTTCCGATACCGAGGGTACCTAATCGATATAGGCCTACCGGAAGCAGACAAGAAACACTTCGGCCGCTTGCTGGAGGTTTCGCCCAAGAATGTATAAATAACAAGTAAGTGCTTCGAGGTCTAAATCACTTCAGGTATTACTTTTTCTCACACATGAGACGTCTGCTGAGACACGCCCCATTAACCTCTCCACCAAGCCATGGAACAACACATTAACCCTCCCCTACACACACATAAACACAAACATTAAAACACATATCCTCCGGTACAGGTCCACTGGCACCTCAGACGTGATTGGAATGGGACCGGCATACAGATTCACTGACCCAAGATCTGCGGATGATTGCCTGATCTTGTGTTGTGCTCTATGTTTTACAGACCAAGTCCTTACGAATGGCTAGTAAAACCATCTCTGGGGATCAGCCAGAACCGCTGCAAGAACTCCCCCCTATAATAGGCGCTGGACGCAGAGAGGTGCTGGGCAAGCAGTTGCCCCTCTCCTGGCTACTGTGAGGTGCCTGAATGTACTTGTACATAGCCCGGCCCAAGCACGTGTCACCGCGTGTATCCTATACACTAGCGCCTGAAAAATAACTATTTATCAGCCAAGAGCTGTTGGCTGCTCTGCCTTGTGCATGGAAGGAGAGTATCAGCGGTGGGTGTGGGGGAGAGGGGAGCCAGGCCAGGTGCCTGGGAACAAGCCAAACAGCCTCTAATGAGGGCAATGACAGCCGGATACTTTAACTCACTAGACAAATAGCTGCAGGTTAGCCCACACGGAGGCCGTGGAGGCGGTTGCTAGGAACACTGGGGTCCAGACCTGGCGAGTCGGCCTGGAGATAAGGCGGCAGACCTCTCGTTAGCGTCAGAGTCTTTGGTTCTTTGTGAGTGGTGGTGTTGATGTGTAGAGACAGTGCATATCAGGGTGGGTCTTTGGTTCTTCGTTTGTGTGTGTGTGTATTGCACATGCCTGCCTGTGTGTAGACTGCGTGCCTATTCTCTCCTTCTCTCCCTCATT
>NC_079431.1:12872798-12920298 GCF_026213295.1 Gadus chalcogrammus
TGTGATTTCCATTTAACGATTTAAAGCAACACAACCTTTCCTCCACTCCTACAACTGTTTTATTTGATCAAACAGAAACTCCACCTAGAGGGTTTTAAAGGTCTCCAGGCGTTCGTCACCAGCTGCCCGGTCACAACCTCACAGTCAGTGACTCGACAGGGCTAATGCTAGCAGGGAATCTGTTCACAGCATGTGGACATTCCTCACAGCCCTCCTGGGCACCCTGGTTCAGAGGAGGGCACCCCTCCCGTGTTCAACAGGAAACAGAGGAAGGCTGAGAGAGTCATTGTGATCTCTGCCAAGAGCTAATCTCTTAAGTCTCTCGCTGTTTAGCGACATGGAGCTGTGTAAAGCTTGCTCAAAATAACAATAACAAACGGAAGCATTTTTTAGATGTTCTTCAAAGTTCTGTGTAATTACCAGGCAGAGTATGGTAAGAACAGCCAGTTACTGCGGAACGCCCTCAATTTGACTCAATATTATAACATTGTGTAACACCTCTGGTATAATGCATCAAGTATCTTCATTGTAATGTTAGCGGATTAAATACATACATTATACGTGAACTGTGTAAAACTGAAACCATTCTCTTCTGAATAATGCCTAAATGATGTGGGGCTGGAAGGCGGTACTCACGGTGTCCCCTATCTTCAGGTCAGAGCACTTCCGGAGGCCCGGTAGCGGCTGTCCGTCCTGGCAGGTGGCGGTGAAGGACAGACTGATGTCCTCTGGTTGGTCCGACACGGTCAGCTCCACTTTGGACCGGATGTTCTGGAAGGGATGAGCATGTTCCACTTATTTGTTAATAATCTTAATGGACAGGAAAAAGATGAAAAAACAAACAAAACACAATTTTAATGCCATAAACATTCAAGACAACTAGAAGTTTTCCGACTCCTTGTGCATCAAAGTTAGCATGCAAACATTTTGCAGATCCTTGAAACCTAAGCTGTGTTAATGTGCTACCACACAGCTATTAATAATAAAAGTGGTAGATGTTTGAGTCTGCTAGCAGGCTGGCTGGATGGGCAAAAGGCCTCAAGTGAGGCAAGCCTTAGAATTGCTTGGGCGGGTTGCCACTGCTAATTTACACCAACTGTAAACCTCAGAGTGGGCATGGATCCAGGTCATATATACACAGGGGAAGAGACACGACAGCTTGTACAACATGTGTCAAATGAAACACTTAGGCACAGACTGCTGTGGAGAACACCACTGCAAAGTCCCGAAACCATCAACGCACACAAACAAACGTTGTCACTCTCACACACTTAAGACACTTAAGTCGGTTTTGAATAAAACCCTTTCTCATTTCGAGTGGTGTGCGCAACCAATCTCAGGTTGGGGAATACAGTTTAGCAGCTTGGATGGGAATAACATCAGACGGTTAACATGTTCTCCTGAGCACAGAGCCTCCCACTGAAACTTTCAGTGTGAGGGCTTTGTTTGACACCTGCTTTATTTAGTGAGGACACGCTGCCCCTTTCCTGTTGCCATCAGATGCAAGAGTACTTCTTTGCGGCTGAAAGGGGCAAGGAGAACTGCTGTGCCTATGGACAACACTGACTCAACAACAATAATGATTTAGATATGGTCAATTAATTTGCATTACTCCTCTGTCATTGAATCTGTTAATTAAGGAAGGGAAGGTGTTTTTTTAGGGGCTTTTGGGGGTATTTGTGTTAGTGGAATGAGGACAGAAGATTACCTCCTGAATTATGAACCTCTCTTGTTTGAGTGTGGCTAAATGAACAGGGAATCTGCAGATTTCAACCAGTTCAAAGACTTTTTAATATGTTTATTCAATTCAAATTAAAGCACAAATTAATAAAATTGTATTACCCAATGGCTGCTATCCTCAACCTCGAATGGTTTTCAAGTAAACAACATTATTTGTATGGATATTTGTTCTTATTTGTTTAACTCATGCAGGCAAATTAATAGCTATTTCACATTAAATATCGATGTTTGACAGTTATTGGTTGGAGGTGTATTATTTTTCATCTCCAAACCGTCCAAAAACATAATTAAGACCTATGCAATTTTAATTAAAACTTTTTTATGCCTTTTGATGGCCTTCAATTACATATCTAATTTCATGACCCTTTAATGTGTTAAATATCTCCTTGGATACACAGAATTTAACCTTGGTTGAAGCCACAATACAAAGCTCCTCTAAAACCACACATCAATCCATCTTTCCTACAATCCTCACATTCATATAAGAAGCATCCATGTTCTTTACTTACGTTGTAGGCATTGACGATCAGTTGAATGATGTTCTTTGAGTCCATGTCGAGGATTTCAACTGTCGTTCCCGGAATGAGGGCAGTATAATTCTTCAACAAGGCAAAAAAACACAAAACACAAACAAAAGACACAAGGGGAATTACTTCATGATCAAATCATTGATACGCATTAGCTGAGCAACAGATAGAAAGACAAACTACCTTGTAAATGACGTAATACCTCCTCGTCACCGCAAAGATGAGATAGATATTATTTTCGGCCAGTTTTTCTCCAAGCAGACCGAGAGAGGGATAATCCTGTGGAAATAGAAACATTTCTCTATCATAACAGAAAAAAAAACTTTGGCCAGACAGGAAGTGGGTGAAAGGAAGTCATCACCATACTGATAACAGTGTTATGTTTACATAGGACTCCCTGCCAAGGGAACAAGTTAAAAGAAGAGAGGCTAAAGGGCAGAGTAAGAGAACCAGCGTCTTATTATATTACACTCATTCCATTACCCGTCTGTGAGCCAGGCTTCTGCAGTTAACTGCTGCCGTTTGTGTTGTTCTTTGTGGCCCTGAATTTGAGTCAATGTGCGGGGGAAATCTAGGATCTGACCAATGACAACTATCCAATTGAATCCATTCTAATTTATTTGGGTGGGGAAATCCAGGCAAAGAGAAAAAATCTCAGTCAATCCACTACATACAGACGGAGGGATTCAATTCGAAATTCCTGACTTCGTACTAACAGAATTTCCGCACGTCCTTAATCAAATAAAATTAGCCATTGGCCCAAGTTATTGTGGAATAACTGACTTTAGAAATCTGTGTCTGTTTAAGCCCCTGCAAATGGTTAGCAGGATTTAAGTGCTTTAATACAGAGATCCACATTTACAGTTTATTGCCGTTCAGTTGATTTGTTTGAAGGGACTATTTGCTCTGTGTGTTAGTGGCATCCCGTAGATGCACATAAAGCCAATTAGGTTTTACTAAGAGCCATTGACCAATCACATGATTCTCAATAAATTAATCTATATCCACTATTTCTTTCTGGAGTAGTGTTTTTATATCCAATTACATGAAAATAAGTTGAGAGCACTTAAACTCAGTTTAAACAGGGCCTCTTTGTCTAGCGATAGCGTCGTAACACAATACATGTGCCACTGCTGTCAAACAACTACAAAAAGAAGCAGGATACAACACTGCACTTTCTAGAAGGTGGCTAATCTCTTCTTCCAGTCTCAGAAGATCCGATTAAGTGTGGAGCTGTATCGTCGCCACGGTTACCATCTGGGTGGAAGCACTGTTCTCGTTGTTCTTGTCCAGGTGACACTCTCCGTCGTTGGGATTGACCAGCCCTCCCAGCTTCCCGTCCAGGGCCAGGTGGGGCACGTCGTCCGTGGCGAACACCAGAAGGTGGAAGGCCTCCTTCCTCCAGCCGATCTCCTCCTGGTGGGGGTTTGGGAGGAGCAGGGCACAGGGATCAGAAACGCCACCCCTATGCAAACTTGAGATCCATTATCGTGACTCGTGGATACCTGGAGCTTCATATGAACAGGGAGAGGTTCTGTATGGTGGATTTTTACAATATCGCAGTCAACGATTTATTTTACTATTGTATAATGCAGATCATAGACATATTGGAACATGATTGCAAGAGCCTGAAACCTTGCACTATGAAGCCATTTAAGATAAACAGCAATTTTGTGAAATACAATCAAAGATAGTGCATTCAATAGAATGGACATGACATCACCTGCCTTATTCTTGTTAAAAATAATCCAGAGCCACCCAGTGCAGGCCGGGCCTGGGTCAACACCACACAAAAGGAGCAGACAATAGAACAAGTGAGGATTTGACAGGGCCGCTGACTAATGCCATAGGGCTCATCAAACAGAACCGTTGTTGCAACACCAGAGGTATGAACACCACTATTTACACTTCCAGTAGTTCCCTAAATCCCGGCTACATTGCACAGTGGCCAGGTGTTCTTCTATGGCTAATAAAAGGGCCCTTTTGAAGTGGCCACCAGAGGAGTGGCCGTATCATTCAGCCTTCGCGGTCTACAGATAGACCACACCAGGAGCTTTGTGTTCCTATCACGGCCCTGGTGGGTTCAGTCACCATCAGCCCCTCTTGAGGGATTAGGAGACACCCCTTAAAACGTGCAGTTTCTGCTGGCGCTGTGGTTCCCACAGGGAAGTGAAGCTAAATAATCACGTGATAATAAAAATACTTTTGCAATCGTATATTTATCGAAACACACTTTTTCTATATTTCTTCTTCATGCTGGGAAAAGTGACCCAATTGCCTGCAAATACCGGTGATGTAATGATTCCTTACACTGGATAAAATATAAATATCACCCGCCACCCCCCCCGCAGAACGTGGCAACGGAGGAGTTCCAGTAGACTTAATTACAAGGCAGAAGCTACTGGGGGAGGAGGAGGAGGCTATCCTTCACTTCCTGTGGGAGACAATTGACCGGGGGAGCCCCTGTTACAAGATTGCGACCTTGCTGGTCAAGTCTTTCTCGTGCATGACCAGCTGCTCCACAGTGCACTTCCTCATGACCCCCCCCCCCCCCCCCCCAACACACACACACACACACACACACACACACACACACACACACACACACACACACACACACACACACACACACACACACACACACACACACACACACACACACACACACACACACACACAGCCTTTAATTAACAAGTTAAAAAAGGGGGAAGATGCCTCCAGTAGCTATACAGAGACCTCCCCAACCACTTCCCCACCCCAACCCCTGCAGCTGTATTCATGCTTACTCAGCAGTCTCTCCCCATAGTCATGTCAAGCCTCATTCATTGATTCCCATCAACGGTTTCCTTCTACATCCTACATGTTCGAGAAATGGTAAAGCAGAATCCTTCCCCCCGAAAACATCCCACCTCAGAAGGAGAGGCTTTTCCCGCTCACCTTGCAGACGGCGGCCTGCACTATGGCGTCGAAGCCGCCCTCCGGAGCGTCCCGGTTGCGCGAGACCATCTGCTTCTGCACCTCCTGGTTGAAGCGGTCCACCTTGTCCGTGAGCGACAGGACGTGGCGGAAGCCAAAGGATGGCACGCAGTTGGGGAACAGCTTGTATCTGTGGAGATGGAGAGGGAGAGGGTTGTGGGGAACCAGTCTGCTACATTAAGGGCAACCATGAGCCTTCCCCAGTGGCGTTTTGAAGTCAACTTCTTTTGCATTACATTTATGCATTTGTATTTTAGCGGCTTGTGACCAGGGCTTATGTGTCCTGAGGCCTCCATATTATACAGTGGTTATGATTCGCTACATATCTTTTTACACATTACTTCTCTGTAAATATGTACAAAGCTTATTTTAATTTACACACAAACACAACCGCAATTACCAATCATATCCTCTCCCAACATGATCGGCTGTTTTTGACCATACATCGCCTGAGTAAGGATCAAAATAGTTTATATATGTGTCCCCTTAATGTCATCCTGCAACATGGCAGTGTCTGACACACACACACACACACACACACACACACACACACACACACACACACACACACACACACCACACACACACACACACACCACACACACACACACACACACACACACACTAGCCTAGTTGGGAAGTGAGGCGCGATGGCAGCCTGTTAGCTAGTCCAGAGTAATCTAACCTCCAGGGCAAACATACCCTTGCCTTCTCTCCCCATCTATTCTAGGTTTTTTTCAGTCAACAGACATGCACACACATGGATGTAGAGAGGCAGTGGCCATTTTGGAGCACTGGCTCTCTCAACTATCAGAGGTGATGAATAATGAACCATGCATGGGATTCTCTCCCGATACATCTTTCATGAATGGTTCAAAAATAAACCCTGTGGATGTAATTTTTGAAGAGCTGTGCCTGGCCTTTTTGAGCTCTCAATAGGTGGAACGATGACATGTCAGGATCATTTTGGGCCAGAAGAGACTAATATTGAAATTGGATATTTGGACAAGTGGTCATGATCATACGGCCCTGATAAAATGATCATGATCAAATTATCATGATCAAATGATCAGTCATGTGAGTATGATGACCAGACTGATGGAGGCGTCCATGTTAGTTTAATTTAGTCAGAACTACCATTTCCTGTACAAATATCCCGAGTGCTGTGATGACGCCTTTGATACCTGAACCACAGAACAGTAGTTGGTTTCATGAGGTCAAAGTCTCAGATCACGTGTTGAAAGCACAATGATATTGTTCTGCTCAGACACAAAGGCATCGTGCATGACACACATTCTGCTCAACATAAATTTGCCTCTGGATAGCATTACATTAGGACCATGAATCCCGCATCTCTCCCCTCGCCTTACCCGCTGCAGGGGTTGTTCTGATACTTGGGCTCTGTGTAGGAAAAGGGGGAAATGTTCTTGTCCACGAAGGTGCCGAAGCCCAGCCTGAAGTTGCTGGTGAGTCGGCTCATCTCCTCGGTGAGCTTGGTGCCCAGGTTGTGGATGGTCACCAGGTCGTCCTTCATGGAGAGGGAGAGGTCCATCAGGTAGTAGAGGTCCACCGGGTAGTCCTCCACCTGCCTCACCTGCACCTTGAACGACGTCTGGTCACCTGGACCCCAGGGTGGGGGGATGGGGGGGAATGAGAGTGATGATGCAGAGGCGTAAACTAGGCACAAATCGGCGGCCACAATATTTCGAAATGGAAAAAGGTTCTGGGACCGCTCTTTGCAGTTTATGACGTGAGTGTTGTTGAAGGAGATAATGAGGTGGATGGCCATGGTGCTTTGGACAGGCCAGGGGTTCTGTGGGGTTCTAGTCCGGTGTGAATTTGAGTGCTTGACAAACCTGGCCGCAGGCTCACAGAGATCTTCTGCGGCATGATCTGGGTGACCTCGTTCTGGGAGGGTGCGGACCCTTTAGTGCTCAGTGGGTTGCTCTTCAGGATGGAGGTCTGACTGCTGGGGAACTCGATGAACTGGGCCTTGCAGCCCCGGATGTGTAGACTTTGAGTGAGGTCACATCTCACTCTTCCGAAGCCCTACAATGATATTAAAAACAGAGCTAACTGTCAATCACTGGGCGTTGGAATGACTTTGCTTTGCGATTTGGCTTCCTCTGGTTACAGACAATCTCTCAGGGATGCTACATTCAAGAGTAGGATTTTGCAACTGTTGTGCAAAACGATGCCAAAACAACAACAATGAGCGCTTACCTCTTGTGCGCACCAGGCGCAACTTGGGTGAATTAAGATGCATTCTTCACATGATGTCGCACTGCCACTCATACACACGTTGAGACCTGAGGAAGGGGGGAAACTCGGTATAGAAACTCAAAAAGGACTGACCCATTTATCGCAATTTTAACTAAATATAGAGTGGCCTACTACCACAATGTCATAAAATAACATTAGGCTACCTATATCATACAACAAAAACATAAAATGTAATAGGAAAATCATGTACGCATGCATCAATGTGTAACAACAAAAACATAAGATAGCGATAACATTGCAATAGGCTACACTGTTGCTTTGTGACATTCCAGCACAGCAGTCACTGAGGCATAGAGATTAGTGCTGATATCTCAGGGCATGAGTTATATTGTAGAAAACGACAGTGTTGTATATTTTACCTTGACCGCTGTGCCAAAGTATCTCGAAAACCATGCAGCACAGAGTTGCACGCCGCAACAATGTCGCTGGGTTCATCATTGTGTCACTTGTTGGGGAAACAAAATACCTCAAAATAACTGAGTAGGCCTAACCAATACCGTCTCGTGGATTGTCCGAAGGACGTCTTAATGGATGGAGTCCACTCGGTCAATGCAAAACACCGAAGTAACGTCCACGTTGACCAGATTTGTATTCCATTCCGCGCTCATTCCGTCAAGCTGGGGGCGCCTTTACGCTTCATGTTGTGGTTGGACATTATCATCCATCATTGCAACTGCTCAATGAGCAAAACACGCAACTCAATCACGTATATAGGATCAATGACCACTGCATGTTTTCTTTAGAAACTTCGGTATCGTTCCATCTCAGTACTGGTCCACAGACGACTCCCGTTGATCCCAATCATTCAGTCACTCCATGTCTTCGAATCACATAGTTCTCTGGCTGTGGCGAACAAGGAATACAAATGTCAACAAAAAAATAAATCTACCACGTCTGGAAGTCGTGATTTCGCTCTCAAGTTTGTTTCTCGGCTTCTCCTGTACGCGACGCGTCCCTCTTGGAATCTCCGCCTATTCCCGAGGGGTCTGGCGGGAGGGGGGCAGAGATGACCCGTTAACCCTGTCGCTGCCGCGGCGTAGCGTTGATTCCTCTGGACGGATGTTTTTTACACATTTGGAACAGGTGCAATGAGTAAATGTCGACTATCGATATGGAAACGTGTACCACCCCCTTGTCGTTTTCTCAACGCGATTGCCTGATTGCCATTCGTTAAGAACTCGCTTTTTCCAACCCTTGGTGACCTTTGTGTGACGTCGTGTGTCATTTACATTCCTATAGTAATACGCGCATGTCTGAGTCCAGAATCCAATAAGGCGTTTGCCTGTGACATTTAAAGAAATACAGCTGCATTATCAATATGGGCGTGAAAAAACCTTAAACTGTTAGACAATTTCTTTACATATATTTTTTTATTGATGAATAACCACATGACTAACATTCTATGGTATTCAAACACCCATAAGTTCAAAGAATACTAACTTATGAACACAGCTTTGGTGCCTATACAAATTGAGCATATTAGAAAGAAAGGATAAGTAAGTAAAGACATAAGGAAGGCACAAAAGAAAAACAATGTCTAATACAAAAAAAACAATAAACTCAACCATTCCGGTCAAACAATTAACTTCTTCATAAACAAACAAATCACCGCTCCATAAACAACCTATGGAGCAGTGGAACAACCTAGGGAACAACCTTCCAAACAAAACGAACATATATAGGCCTTAATATATATAAACATAAACAAAAATGTATTTATCAAAAACTTGAGGGATCCGCAGGGTGCCGCGACGCCTCAACTATCCCTTCAGGCGCTGCCACGCCCCCCCAAAACTACCTCTTGAGGTTGCTGTGGTGATCACCTACTCCCTCCACTGGCTGCTGTGGCGCCGGAAGAAGACGTAGCAGCGAGCTGCTTGGACGCCATCTCCACAATGCTACTGAGCGGCAGGCCGCTGAGGCTGCCCCGGTGGCGCGTCTTCATCTCCTGCAGAGCGCCCACTATGGCAAGCCTCCCAGCCTCCGGGTGGCGCTCCTTCAGCGCGACCATCAGCTTGTCGAAGCTGCCCATGGAGGCGTGGTGCTGCGGCACGCAGGTGCCCTCCGCCGTGGGCGAGTCGCTCAGGACCTTATGCTTGTCTGGGCCGGGCACCTGTGGAGGGGAGGGGGGGGAGGGAGGTTTGGATGGCTGACTGGCCCAAAGCTTACTGTATTCACCGTAAAGAGTGTACCTCGGTTCACCGTTTCTTAGAGCTGGGAGTTATTGGAAAATGTATTAGCACGATAATTATGGGGAAAGGTTCAGCATGCCATTTAAAACATTGTCCATGAGGGTCATAACATTAGAGTATATGGAGTTTAAAGTATCGTATAGGACCATAAAACAAGTTTCTCTGTCTCACTGAAAAACTCATATGAACTAATACATTTTAATTCAATCTGTTTACAAATGGGTATGATGACGAGTCAAATTCTGAATACCATTGAAAGACAATAAATGACAATTGGATATGTATGATGCAATATTGTTCATCACAAATAATGTCATCAACGGGTATTTGAGAATAGGCTTTGCCCATGGAGGTGTGAATCACATTGCTCACAATGCTGCTCAGATCCCCTCACCTTTCCCACAGTGAGGCTGGAGTGGGTTTTGTTGGCACTGGGTTTCGTTGCACCACCTGTCTCCTCTGGTACCTTGCTGGAGGCGATGGGGATCTGCAGGGCTGGACTCAAGCTCTCGGTAACCGGTCTGATGTGCTCCACATGTAAAGTGGAGCCCGGCACGCAGACGCCATTCATCTTCCCAACGGCAAACTCAGCAGCCAAAGGGCCCTTTATGGTCACCATGGCAACTCTGGAGAGAATAAAACCACCGTGAGATAGATGCCACGGATGCTTAAGATTGTCGCAACCAAAGCGTTCCACATTTACATTGAAATGAGGCCAAAAACAGAAAACAAAGTCTTGCGTTGTGTTACATCATGTATGTTCGCGAGAGTTCAGCAGTATGCGTTTTCATTGCCAAGATGAATTCAAGCAATGCCAATATTTATGATAGGTCAGTGAGGTGACTCACGTTAGATGGTTGCTGAAAATGAAGAATCTGACATCAGAAACGTGGTCCTTTTCAAACCACTGCATCACATCGCTCTTAAAAGAAAATAGTATTCATTAATTAGTTGGTAGGGCCCTCTACCTGCTCAAGTGTGAATTGTAATGCACGATGAATCATTTGTCACTGCCCCCTGGTGGCTGTCATTTAAAACATTCTTTATAAAACGTCATGATTTGATACTTTTCACTCAACATGCCCATAACGAATCTGGTGACTTATCAGCTCTATTCTTAAACGTCTTTTTTTTTTCCCGCAAATTAGAGCTGTAGTTCAGATAATAAAGAGGAAATATTCTGAAAGATGCTGCAGTGTGATGTCATGTTTAATCCACACAGGTGTAGTGGATCACCTCAGTCACATCCTTGGGGAGTCCAGAGATGACCAATGAGCTCCCCTGTTCCTCCACCTTCTTAGGCAAGCCTGGGGTAAAACAAGAATTTCAACAACCAATAAAAACAGATTGGAAGTTGGCCTACTTCACAACATCATCATCAGACCTAGACCTGTCGTGCTCTTGTTGAAAGCAGATACGTAACAACCCACAAATCAGACTTCAGACTGATAACCGAGTACATGCATTTCACATTCCTTCGCCTCTTATTTGTTTTGACAGATCACACAGTTAATGAGGCGGGAATCTGTACGGCCGAACTGGCAATAAACAGGGAACACAGACCCGACCAATAGTGGAAAACTGTGAACAAGTGTCAGTAAACGTTTCGAATCAACACTGTGTAGACATAATAGAAAGAAATAATGAAAAAACCTGTCTGAAAGTTTCCCATGCAAGTAGATGAAACAGGAAACAATGCGTAACCCCGCCCCTTTCACTTTTCTGAATTCCTCAGACCCTATCCAGTGTGTTCTTGCCTTCTATTATCTCTTCGTCACTCCCTGAATGGGTGTCTCCCTGTCCGGTCGGCACCATAACGACGGCGGGTTCCAGGTCCTCCTTAGCATCGTACCACACCTCGCCGGTGCTCAACTCAGTAGATTCCCCCTCCATTTGAGACTCCACGGCCACTACCTCAGTCACACGATCCACTGTGTAGACAGATCAATACAATACACAGTTATAGGATGGAGCGGTGGCCGTGGGTGTCCTCACCCGTCTGCTGCAGACAGATCAATACATTAATACACACAATAATCACCCGTCTGCTTGTTGTCTTTCCCACTGTGCTTGAGCATTTGGGAAACCGCTCTTCTACGCTTCACCGTGGAGTGAGCCACTGGGGCATTCTGTCTCTTAGCCTCCTGGGAATGAATTTTGTCAAAAATGCGTCCCAAAAAGAGGAACTCAGGGATAGACGATGAGTACAGACATGGGAAATTTCAATGCATCGAACCTAACCATACAGGCCATATTATTGTACCATCATAAGCTGTCAGATACCAGCTGCTAATGATACCAAGTTTCAATAGTTATATTGCAAATGCAACGTGTTTAACGGCTACAGACAGGGTACATGCCTACCCATAATAATGTAATGGTCCAATATACCTTTGGGTCTTCACTCTTTCGAAACAGGGGACATTCTTTCCCTCCAGGCATTTCCATGTCCCATCCCTCCAGTGGCCGAGAGCTTGTAATCAGATAAACACATGATGCAGACAAGCATTTGGAAATCGTACACATTTGCACACACTAAGAACATACCTTGTCGCGACATCCTCCAAAGCATCACCAATGAGCTAAAGTAAATCAAAAAACAGACCAGAGTCAATCATGAATGTCAGAGTAAACCTAAAATACATGAAAAATATATTATAGTGTCGGGCAGAAGCAGACCTTTGGGGCCGTAGGGGCAGCCAGAGGTTAGTCTCGCCGAGCTGACGAACAGAGGCTCCAGCTGCTCCAGGGTCACACCAGCCAGGATCTTGGTCCTCATCTCTTTGTAGTCACACTGGAGCTTCTCGCAGACATTAACAAGCTTGGCCGGAGGGTCCTTGGGCCTGCGGGAAGAGAAAGGCAAACTGATGGTACACCATCATTCTTAATTGACGGTAGCTTTCGGGAGACTTTGCCCTGGAATCTTCTCATGATTTAGCTTCAATGTAAATCTTCATCAAAGTCCACTTGTGTTTTCCTTACTTCAACAAAGTGAGGAAGGGGAAACTGAATACTCCTTGAAGTTCATCAAACACTAACTCAAGTTACAAGAAAAATCATCAAAAAACTAAATCATACAAAAATGGTTTGACCAATACTCAGAGTGTGCTGTTGTCATGGCGAGGTCATGGGGAGGTGAAGCAGTCTCCAGGCTTGCTGCTGGCACATGGTGTAGTGCAGGTCCAGCAGACACAGCTCAGCGCACTGCGCCCGCCGACAAAATCCCTCACACGGTACCCTGTCCCCGGCCTCCTCTGAGCTGAAACACACGACCACAAGGGTGCCACTGAAAGACCTCCCTTCTGGAGGCCAGGGGGGCGGATGGAGTGAGCATGCCAGTGCACGGAGTACCTTTTCAGTTTCTGTCTTAGCTCATCAAGTTCCTTCTTGGCAGACTTGAGTTTCACAATTTCCTACAAACAGAAAAACACAAAAAAAAATCATGCGGCATGTTGACGAACATGTCACCCGATCGCCCCTTCCTTCCTCATCCCATTAGTATACCTCAGCCAAGTAGTCCAGGTCGGACATCTGCAGCATGGTGAGATGATTCTGGTCTGCCGTTGCGGGCACCTTCGTCTGGGCCTCTACCGACACACACCGTGTCTCCGTACCGACTGATACATCGGACGTGACTACGCGGGGGGAAGGGGAAGTGCCCCTTTCGACAGTGTGCGGGGCCTCTCCGCCGGCCCCCGCAGAGCGGTCTCGGCCTGCCCCGGGCCTGCTGCTACTCTCACCCGAGACAATGTTCTCGTCCTCCTCCAGGAAGCTGTGGAAGTCGGAGCTCTCCTCCTGGTCCATTTCGGGGACGCCCGCTTTGCAGGACGCGACGCTGCCCTGAATGGGGTCCCCCCGACAACCCGCCTGCCTGGGGAAGAGAGGGGACGACCCGCGAAGGGGGTGGACGACCTTGGGCGTGGACGACGGGCGTGGACAACCTCTCGCACCAGGGGACGACCTCTCGCACCGGGCCATCTCAGTCGCCGTGGCCAGGGCGGGGCTGTCCTGCTTGGGCCCCATAACGTAGATATCGGCGGAGGGGTTGAGCTGAGAGGTAGACGGCTGACTGCCATCGAGGCTGTAGGGAGAATCATTGTAGAGAATAGTTTACCATTGGCAGAATGCAGGGCAATCCCATGATGACATTCAGTTAGTTATGTAGAAATATAAAGTCGAATATACGCTATTTAAATCATCACAGGCAGGGTTCAAAGTACGGCTCACAACACTTTTGACTATGCTGACTTCCACGACAGACCATCAATACTCACTATGAGCGACCAGTCACAGTGCAAGCAGAGGGACCCCAGCGCTGTGCCTGGCTGGGCGGAGACTGGGGGGCTTGCCAAGGTGCCCCCCAGTAAAAGCGCTGTTCAAGCCCTGCATCCAAAAAGGAACTGGCCTGGGCTGAGGAGTCCTCATACAGTGCAGCGTTACCGCTTTCCTCCTGCCAGCCTTGGGCCTACACCATCAACACAACACAGCTATAGTCAAGTCTGTTTGGTTGTTTTGGTTACCGAAAACTTCTGCAACATTTCAGTTAGTGCAGTGGTTCCATTTTTGTCATTTATTTTCATTGATAATACACTTAAAATGTACAATGGGAGACTGTACAATACCCCCTTCAATTATGAGAGAAATAATAATAATACCACAGAAACACTCAAAGTAGGAGACCTTTGAATTTTGTGGCACTTGCTGCATAGCCCACACGTCTTCACTGTTATCCAGGAGGTCCAAACTCTCTCTGACAGTGTTCGGAAGACACTCCACCTCTCTATGGTCAACTGCAAGGTCAAAACAAAACCCCATTGTTTTCACTCTGTGCACCAAAATATTGTTCTGTGTCTATTAAATTGGAATAATTAATAAACAGGGTAAGAGTATGAGCTTGCTCGTCGTGTGTTACCAGCGCATCGTCGTGCTCTGGATGGATCACTAGCACAACTGTTCTTCAATGGCACTCTTTTATAAACATGGGCCCTTTGGGTCTGAAAACAAAAAGATAATGTAGGTGCCATTGTAAGTCAGTCACTAATTATGTATGCGAATGTGGAGCATACCTGTCCAAGTTGCTCAACCTCTGGGTCCCGGAAAGCACGTTTTCTCGGGAAGCATGAGTATCTATGCACCCAAACAAATATTTAATCCAGTTTATTCAGGTTGTAGAGCCATACACACACACATGGATATATAAATATGAATGATGAATCTGCACACACACACACACACACACAATAAAAAGTGAAAATAAAAAAGGAACACTCAGGCACTCAATACTCAAGTAAATTAACCGAGGTCCGTGTTTATCATTTTTTTTTGTTTTCAACGGCCATTATATTCAATGCATACGTTTGTTGCAGACTTACTTGAACCGGGCACGGCCAATGAATTGATAAATACAGGATTGTTATAAGGGATCATCTGACAGGGCACTGCAAACCCATGAGTGGTGTGATCATAGAGATAGGGGTTGACAACCACATGGAAGGGTGTCGGAATGGAAGACCACATATTCTGAAAAATAACGACAGATTAATACTTCTATACACGTTGATTCAATTCACCACATTATACCGTTTAACACGATAAGTAAAGTGTACAATTGACTATACATGCTAACTATCAGAACGGCGACACCATAAAGATAATTATGGTGGTTTAGTATGCAACTATAAAAGTTAAGATAATTGTAAGGAATACGGGAAAATTAATACCCAATATTTGTGGATGTAGCTGAGGTGAGCGGCATGTGGCTCTGGTCAACGGGCCGAAGTGACCAGCTTCCTCTTCCACCCAAAGTGCTGTGACGTAGGCTAAATTAAACACGATTCAATCCACGTGGGGTCTTCCTTTCCTGTCCCAATCACAGAACGGGTGGTATTGTTTTGATTATAATATCGCCGTTATTTGGAGACACAGTACAATGCTCTGTCATTCGCGCCATATTTGTAGCTGCAGCGGCCCAGACGACCATTCCGGAAGGACGCAAGGATCTTCCAGGACCTCACCTAGCATAGCCAGAGAAGTGTCCTATTGCTCCCAGTCTAAGCCTTTGTGTCCAATTCAATACCGATGATTACAGATTCAAATAAAATATACAAATTGTATGTTGAAATGCCTCTTGAACATTCTGGTAGAATATTGGAAATTAACTAATTGATCGGAATCCAGTGATGTTCCCTTGGTAACCACGAGGGGTCATTAGTGGTCACATGAGTTTAAGGCCAGCAGACAGAGTCCAGGACAGGCTGGCAGGTGGAGGATCACTGCATCGATCAGGGACAGACAATTTTTAAAACAGTTTTATAATCATAGGCAAAGACTTTCCCTATCCCTGTAGATGTACATAATATACCCGCCAGGGGGTTGTTGAAACCTAATTCCTTTCATTATGTAAAAAAAACCAAACGCTCACTGCACTCATCGTTCATTTTCCGAAGATAAATATTTTAATCTGTATTACAAAATAGGAAAAGGAAAACATAATTAAAGGTTATCTCAACTACATTAAATGCATGGGCTCTTCACAACTTCCGGCGGTGAATTATTATTATTATAATTTACCGTTGCTAATTATAATTGACCGCTGTCAAGGAAAACAATGGACTTTTTGCGACTATGACGTCTTTGGTAGTACTGCGCAAGTAGTCCGGTAACTTGTCAACCCCAGAGACTTCGGTTGCTAAGCGACGTCAACGTCTTTGGGGGACTTTCTCTGATGATCCACACTACGAATGCTGGTAAGTGTTAACAAATAAATTGTAAAAAGACACACCATGTGAAGTTATTTTTCGTTTTGGCAAGTAGCCGTGTAATAAGTGGGATAATATATAGAACGTTGCCGGTGATTATCGAAAATAAGCCCCTTCAGGGCGAAGCGAGACACCTCCGCTGCGCGTCGGTGTCCTGTTCGGCCTGTCGGAGCTTATTTTCCCGATAATGACCGGCGTTCTATACATTATCCCCTACATATCTGACTCATTGTCAAAATTCGCATAACCGACCGGTAATGATTATCCTTCCAATGAGAAGCCATTAACAGATTGCATCGTGCTCACTGCCTCCGTCCGTTGACTGATCACCATAGAGTGGCGAAGTCACGCCGTGACGCCCCTTCCGGTAGAGCTCATGGGACCTATGAGATCGAAAAATATGAATGGGTGTCAATGGAGAGAATTTTTTTTTTTTCTGATCCCAGTCTTTATATGCCCTGGATTACACATATGTTGTTTGTGGTTTTAAATGATAATTTTTCATGCAAAGAAAAGTAAAACTTTTCGTGAAGAAGTTTGATCATTTTAGGTTTTATGTGAGGCCGCTTTGTGAACTACAGCTCTTCGCTGCTCTCGACGTATATGATATACGTCACCACACCTGCACTTGGAACTCGGCACAGAGATGGCGATCTCTCTGCTCCACTTCAACACTTTTTTTCAAGGCGAGGATAAAAGCATAGAAAGAGGTGAAAACCACTGTAAGTCGGGGCATGGGGAGAGTTTTAGTTATGTGCATCTATATGTGCCATCTCTGTGCCGAGTTCCAAGTGCGGGTGTGGTGACGTATATAATATGCTTCGAGAGCAGCGAAGAGCTGTAGTTCACAAAGCGGCCTCACATAAAACCTAAAATTATCAAACTTCTTCACGAAAATGTGTAGTTTTCTTTGCATGAAAAATTATCATTTAAATCCACAAACAACATATGTGTAATCCAGGGCATATAAAGACTGGGATCAAAAAAAAAAAATTCTCTCGATTGACATCCATTCATATTTTTAGATCTCATAGGTCCCATGAGCTCTACCGGAAGAGGCGTGACTTCGCCACTCTATCGACTTGATTGGGGACGGACGCGCAATGCATTGTGGATCCGTGCGCTGAAGGCTCCGTCAAAAAGTTGAAAAATGTTCAACTTTTTCGGCAGCGACGGATCCGTCATCCAATCAGATCACGTATGCAAATTTGAGCACCGTGACACTTCTCGGGCTCTGACGACCCTGGAAACCTCCCGCATCGGTCAGCCACGCCTTCTGAGTCCTTTGACTGACGGTACAGTGGGCATGGCGTCATGGCCGTAGGCCTACGGCATTCACTGCCATATCTGAAGGCCTCTTCACTTAGATTCAGCTAAGTTGTTTTATGTTGAAGGACTGTCATTGATTTATGTTATTCTAATGTGGAAAGCCCAGGCTCTCAATGGGGCGGCTTCTCTATAGTTATGCACTCTTATGGTGTTGGAATTGTGGTTGTATTATTCATCAGACAGGTTCACTTATTCCCACAGACCGACAATGTATCGAAACCTTTTGACACATGGGTTGTTTTTGCTTACTGAATCGTCATTGAATAAGAACAATTATCCCACCAATATTGTCAATTCTGTTTTCTAAACGTCACATTGAATGCAGATATAAACATTTTTATTGGAATTGCTTTCCTATAAGAGAATAATAATCCCTGAATAAGAGAAAATATCTTTGGAAAATCTTCGATAACTGTGGTCCTATGGACAAACTAACATAGATCGGAGGTAGGGATGTTGTAGTTAACTATGAGGCGGACCTTGCACTGTGTCATCAGTATGTTAGCGAGAGAGCTGCAGATTGAGTAGTATTCCCTGCTGTTGATGGAGAGTTCCAAGGTGACGTGAATTCCTCAAAGCCTCAATACGCTCGTTTGTTCTTGCTGAGTGGATCACGACCGATAGATTAGGATCATGGCTTAAGCTCATGAGGGAAAGGCCTCAGTGTGTGTGATGCGGAAATAGGAAAGAAGGGATGATTGACACAACAGGCCAGGTATTCTCAGCTTGCTGAAATACATTCTGTGTTGTATGGGTTTACACGTATAGTGTCCTGCTAGCTGCATCTGCGACATTTGTTCCTTTTGTTCCCTAAGAAATGATGCTAAAACTGGTTATTGTGTAGCACTTGCTTGTTCTATGTCACTTACCCATGAGAACAAATCACAATAAGGAGTACAACATATCCTCTGTGTGAACAAAAGTAGTATTTTGTTGTTTTGTGTGTTGTTCCTGTGCATAGACAAAACTAAACTGTGCTTAGCCCTAGACTTTCAACCCCACTCCCAGAAACACAATACAATAAAGAACAGCTAGACAAGTGCACATTAAGTATACATCACTCATAAATAATGACAGAAGCAATAGAGATAGGGAGAAAGGGAGAGCGAGAGAGACACATACACATACACACAAATATCAGGGCAGGGCATCTCCCTAGGGCACAGTAAAAAGCCTTTTATAGCATTCAAAAGCACTCCTCTCCCCTCCCTCAATCAATGGGAAACTGCCTGGCTCGCTCTGAGTGAACATCAGAGCTAGGCTTTCACACAAGACTCTGTGGAACTGAGTGGAAAACTGAGAAAGTCACTATTAGTAGTCATTAAATAGCAAATGTACCACATTTATGTCATACATGTTCACCAATAGCAAAATAATAACTCTTTAATGGTAGGCTACATAATGACACATATGTCAAGAAATGCATTGGAATTGTGTTGAAGGAACAACAAAAGGAAATGGGCCCTACTGACTTTACAAGGCCATTACTCGGTATTACAGGAAAAACTCATGTCCTGAGGATGGCTACAAATATTTCAAAGAATGCGTGCGTGTGCGCACAGACACACAAAGATTGTTGTAAAGAAAGTGGTTGGCCAATTGCCTGGCGAAGTAGATCCAAATGTTCCAAATTCAAATTAACTTATTTGTAATAAAAGTAAAAGGACATTTAAAACACCTCAAGCCTGATATGCTTATTAGTGGGGAGGGGGAGGGATGATATCTAATTATACTAATGTTTTTTTTTTTTTAAACTAGAGCAGGACAAACACACCAATGGCTTTGGGTTAACCCACCTCCTGCTTCACAGAGAAAATGATCAGAAAGATTGGAGGCATGTGACTCGGTAATGAGGCAGGTCAAGCTCACAGTGGCCAGCAGATCACTGCAGCTGATCAGCTGACTGTCGCATGCTGGGAGAGACTGATGAAACACAACCCAGGACTGCAGGCAGTGGAGCATAAAGGACATTTTATTGTACCAGTACAGATGGGCAGCGAGTCGCAGTGTAAGATACACATTGTGGAGGAAGAGAGAGGATCGAAGCCTATACAGGCAGACGGATCCCTCTGTTGGGCTCGACCAGATGCTAAGTTCCTCTCATAAAAATAATAAAAGACATTAGCTAGAGAAACTGCAACCCAACACAGCGGACATTGTTTGACCTTTGCGGGCAAGCGCTTGCCATAGTAAAGATTAGCAGTTCCCTCGTCCATCCTGCAAACCCAAGTACAGTGGTCTCCGTGGAAACCATCAGCGAGACGAGCATCACAGGGATACAGATTAGGTTTCTTGTATAAAGGTACCCGAAGTAGGCAGAACTATACAGCTTTATACATTAAAATCAAAACAGATGCAGACTTATAGCAAAAATATATATTTTATATAAGTTTGTCTATTTCCCATTTAGAAACAATGTTTAATGTGAAACAAAAACAAAGCAAATCAAACAAAGCGTCACAAATGTCTTCTTTGTCTAAAAAGAGCAAAGCGATATGTTAGTGGACAACGCAGTCTCTGTTGAGGATATCATGCAAAAGACAAGCAGAGGTCTCCAGTCAACAACGTTGGATTGTAAGAAAGGAAGAAAGATGTCAATTTCATTCACTTTCTGTCTTTTGCATGCAAGGCCTCGATGCTCCTGCCATCCTGGGGCATCGGAGGAACAAGTACACTGCCGAGAAAACATTAAATACCCGATAGAAGTAAAACAAAAGAAGGAACAATGAAACATTTCATATACACAATGTAGAAAACCATTACAGGCTCTGGGAAATATGTACTAATCTATCCCTTTTGACACGGTGAAAAAAGAGTGCTTATTGTTTGGAGATTGTGGCCGATAAGGGAAAACAAAGGACTCGAAAGAGTGTGAAGCAGAGTGTGGAGTTGACACTTTGGAAAGGAGCGTTAGCTTTTAGCAGGGGAGTGCAGCAAGTAAAGTGGTTCTCTGGAGGCCGGTCCACGTTTACCAACCGCTATCTCCCTACCATCAGGAATCCCCCAGTCACTGGGCGTAGGTTCTCAGCCTTGGTTTATATTCATAGACAGAAAAAAAGGAAAAATAATAATACACGGAATACTTGGAATATCTACAGAGGAGTAACAGCAGAATTTAATTATGGTGGTTTATTCTTTTGTGTAATTCTTTTCATTAAATTAAGCCCTTTTAAATTTATTTTTATTCCAGAGGGGTTCTCGATCACTGAGGGAATAATAAAAAAAAAAAGGCATATATAGAACAGTGCTGCATTTTGATGATCTTTTTTTCAGAATTAAAACTTGAAATGTTCCACTATAGGTTATTCGATTCTCTTAAGAAAAGATTGTCACAAAGTCTGAATTGCAACAACTCTTGCACAGGAGTCAGTTCTTTTTGCAATGTTGCGCGACAACTCGGCTTGCTTCCATTGGGTCTCCATAGTAACAGCCGGCCCCTCCCCCTCTTTCCTAGGGAGTGATAACGGGGGGCAGAACCGCTGGAGTCCAATCTGCCCCTCAACCTCTTTCAACACCACACTTGCTCCCCTAACTCTCCTCACTTGCCAGTGCAAGACTTCCACTGTGTGCATTCATTTTCCTTGTTTTCCGGGGAGTGTGGCGAGTTTTAATCAGGCAGTCCAGCAACAAGAACTGTGTGTCGATGGCAAAAAAAAAAAGAAAGAAGGGGGAGGTGATCTTGGTTTCCAACCCTGGGTTACTGGAGCAGGCCCCTTAAGACTGTAGGGCTGCTCTGGGTGCACGTTAGGTTGAGAGAGAGAGTGTGTGTGTGTTTGTGGATGATGCCTGTGACGTCATGTGCGTCATTGGAGCCACTGTGGCGTTTAGTAGCCGTAGCTGTCCGGGAAAGGCAGGCTGGCTGTGCACTGCTCGGCGGTGTCCAACAGATAGGGGGTGTTCTCGTCGTAGTGGCTGAGCGGCAGCGTCTCGTCCTCCGTGCCGGGCAGGCTGTCGGGGTCCCCTTTCAGGCTGGGCCTCTGGTTGTCGGGGAAGGCCATGGAGAACAGAGCCTCTGGGTCGCACACAAACTTGTAGACGTACCTCTCGCCAGCCACCTGAAGATGAGACAACGAGAGAAGGTTAGATGCCCGGGTCATGGATCATATTTCATGAGCACAACATGAAACATGCAGAAGCTTTGTAAAAAGTTTCTTGTAATACTATTGCAAACCATCAGAATTTTGGGAGTTAAGACAATTTACCATGGTTCGGAAACACAATTGTCACGTGGGCATTAAGTGAAGTTATTGTAATGTTTTGGGAAAGTGGAAACTAGTCAAAATCCTAGACTCCAGAACATAAAATACCTAACATGTGTTTACTAGCAGGAGGGAAACGGCCTACTATCGCATGACGTGCTTTATAATCAAATTAATTCTAATTCAAATAAACTACTCAGGCTGTGCTGTGACTTTTTAATGGGTTGGGTTAAACGGCTTAGCTCCATGCCAAAGGACCGCTATGGTGAAACTAGGTAAGGGGGACCTATTGATTATGATTCAAGGAAGAAAAAAAAGGGGCTGAACCTGCCTTTACCTTCTGCATGATGCCCTTCTCGTAGTAGTAGCGCAGGGAGCGGCTCAGCTTGTCGTAGTTCATGGCTGGCCTGTTCTTCTGGATGCCCCAGCGACGGGCCACCTGGGGTCAGAGAGGACACACCGTTAGGTTCTAGCACCGGGCAAGGAGGTCATCAACACAGCTCACGTGATACCGAGCAGGTGGTGGGATTAGGCAGGCCACGTCGGGTGAGAAAGGTGGGGGGGGGGCGGGGGTTTGCTCACCTCCTCAGGCTCGATGAGCTTGAACTCCATGCCGCGGCCCGTCCAAGGCGATGAAGTGGCCGTTGGCGGGGTCGTCGAGCAGGGTGACCAGGAACTGCCAGAGCTGCAGGGAGCCGCGGCGCTGGTACGGTGGCCCGTCACGGTACACCAACGGTTCCTGCTTTACTTTACCTATGATCAGAGCGAGCAGGAGACAGGAGGAGAGGGAGAGGGAGACAGCCAGATGGAGAGGGAGAAAAAGAGGTGTCAGTGAGCACTGTTCTCTGCCACAGCCACACTGTGGTGAGACATTCCTGGCAGCATGCGACTGTGAAGTGGCCCGGCTGCTCATTCTGCACAGCCGTGCCACTGCCATTCAGTCAAAGGACCCTTCTCTTCTTCCAATGCGCAATCTTATTGACTTAGGCCTCATTTTACTTCTATGCAGCATATTATCAAACTGGAAAGGAGGACAAAAGTCTGAGTGCATTTTTATTTATTCTGCAATGTGACATTCACTTTGGTTTAAATCTCACCTTCCAGTCTCTCCGGTACAACGCAGGCATCGTCAAAATAAAGGTGAGGTTCTCTGTCGAAGGAGAAGCCTGTGGTCGGAAAAGAAGCAAAAAGGAAAGAAACAAAATTAAAGAAGAGTAATGCAAGGAAGAACGGCAGCTTGTGGGAAACGGGCCCTCCATTTTATCCCCTTCCGGGTCTCTACTAGCACAACAAACCAATAAAAAAGCAATAAATCCTAGCAAACATCCCAGTAGTAGCAAACAATTATTTTTGTTACTATTACCTGCAACTGGGAGGAGGACAGAAGCATGCTAGTATTTGGTTGCACTCCAGGTGGCATCATTTAAAGGCTGCTGACCTCCTGTTCTTCCATGTACTTTCACTGATTTAAAATGTCAAGTGGTTTGGGTGGATGCGTCAGGGCTGGACTAAGCCATTTAGATAACCTTGTTGTGTATGTGCAAGACTAGACAGTAGTGGACTGTATGAGCAGATTTTCTCAGATCCTTACCTTCATGGTTGATTTGGTAGAAACCTGATCTTCCGAAGGACGACTGACAGTTAGGCACTTCTGTAACACAAAGAGGAGGGGTTTGTTAGAGCAGGCGCCATAGCCAAACTCAATGCCATATTGTTTTCCCAGCATGGCAACATCCGCCTCACGTCATACACCAAAACATTTGTAACATTCTTTACACCTGCCTCTGCACAGGCTTAAGTAAAGAGTCCTTGATGTCCCTCACTGCGCATTGGCAGTTCTTGTTTGTACTGGAGAGACCGGGTCTGAAAGGTGATATTGATGCAAGTGGTGACCATCGGAAAACCTCGGCACATGGCTGTAACCATAGAAACACTGGCGGGTCCTTTCAACTTGCCCACTGTCCACCCCCATCTGCGGCTTCTTACACAACTGGCCATGACGCAACAGCTGGGCCAAAAAATGCCTAACCTACACCCACGCATGGAGACCGACACACACAGAGGCCCTTTGGGAGTGGAGAGAGCCCTGCCCTGTATCACTTGCGTGTCCACGGAGGACAAATAAACAGGATTAGTAGCAGGGGTCGCTGTATTAACTCTCATTGACAATCAAGTTAGGCCGGTCCCCCGCAGGGGCAGACATCTGTCTTCTGTTTGCTGTGTCACTGCGGATCCTCATTATTCTGCTTCCTGTCTACTGATAAGAAAACCAGAGATCAATCAAGACCAAGTGTTTTTCCTCTACTGGCTGTCCCTATTTATTCTTAAGAAGCAGCGTACTCTTAAGGGAATAACAGCAGCAGGATCTTGCCTTTCAAATTCCTTATAAACACTGTGAAGACATAAGGGCTACTCAACTTTGTGGAAATGTAACCGCTCATGTTTTGGCACTGCGTTATTGCCAACACAGTAGTTCATGATGGTCATTTAAATCTACCGGCCATCGGGAGAGCCTGGCAGTGACGTTGGCATCTCAAGGCCATACAAAGCTAAGAGGATTTATCATTGCATCACTGGCTGGCTTGCTTGCTTGTTCCGCATGGAATGGCAGTGAAAAGCACTGAGACAGAAGGGATGAAACAGTTTAGGAGCACGTTGGTATAAATGTGGAGGAGGACGTGGGCAATGAGGAAGAACAACAGCTGGCGGTGTGGGCGACAGATAAATAAATAAATAAATAAATAAATAAATAAATAAATAAAAGATGAACCACAGCAATTGCATATGGACATTTGTAGTTCATACCACATAAGCGCAGCACAGTTGATGGTTCCAACCATGCTGGAAGAAGGATTTTGATGGAAGAAGGCATTCTAGCACCTTCTGCTAAAGTTAGCCGTGTATTACGACCCTAGAAATGTACAGTCAAACTCCATCGCTTGACTGTATAGCATCGCTCTAAGCCCTTTGTGGCCAGTGACCCAGATCTATTTCAAGGTAGGTACATTGAAGACGTGTCTCCTAACCTGGCTGGCTGACCCACTTACTTTTTGCCCTTGGAGGCTTAAGCTGATATAGGAGGAGACCCACTTCTACTTGCCGTGGATGGAGGGGGTGGGGTGGGGCTGGAAAGATTAGGACCTTTAGCGTGGTTGTTTGTGCGGGCCTGGAGATCTTCTACCCTCTAAACCTCACATACATGCGTCATAGGCAAAACAAACAGGGCCTGGAACATTCCACCAACCCTGCCTGAAAGCGTACACACACCTGGACCCTCGGTGTGTATCCTTTGATTGTATCCACTAGTAAACAGCTACGCACATTACTAAATCTACTGCATGCTGACCACTCTCAACTGTGACAACTCACCAGAATCAAAGCAGAAGTCACGCGGCTCCTGTTTGATGGCCATGGGATGGAAGGCCGCCTGAGGCTGTCCCTGCGGGGGCCCCGGGGGGCCCATGGAGGGGACTCCTTGTTCTGCGTACCGCGCGTCCATCAGTTCTTGCTTGAAGCCCTGGGGAGGCACGGCGACCAGGGGCTCCGACATCTGGCGGTGGTAAGGGGGCCGCCCGTCGCGGGCCACTCTGTTGGTGCTGCTGCTGCTGGTGGAGGCGGTGGCGGGCTGGGGCAGGAACTGGGAGCACTGCTGGCTCTCTGACGGGGGGAACGGGAGGCATGGCTCCGACATCTGCCTCTGGAACCTGGGGCAGAGCAAGACGTAACGGAAGGTGATGAAGTTATTCGTTTTGACAGCGACCAAATAGATCATTTATATGCAAGGGGGCCACATGCATGTCTATTTCTGGCACCGGTCTTACAAATGCATTGGACGACACTGGAACCCTTACTACTTCAGTAGAGAAGTCCAACTGATCAAAAGGCATCCTACTTTCTAAAAACAAAACCAACCAACTATAACTGTATGGGATATTAAAGGCTGGTTTCAGATGTACAGTCTTGGCGCATCAATTAGGGCACATTGGTTTGCATATAGACTGACATTTGAGTTGCTGATGAAATGTACTGCAACCCACAGCACTCAAAAGATAATGGGAGCACAGCTCGCAGAGTGAGCAGCATGAGGGCTGGGAGCTTGTGCAAGGGGAGAAGGTGTTTCGACAGAAGGAAGGCTTTCCAACAGCTCTCAGATATTCAGCGGCCATCCATATGAGGAGCTGTCACATTGCTAGCACCAACCCAATCCATAACCCGGTCTGTTACCACCCTCTACATCCCAAACAGCCTCACCCCCAATATCAGCATTAGCGAAAGCTATTAAGTGGTAACACAATCCCACTGAGCTTCTCCCATTAGCAATGGAAAAGTGCATTTACAGCAGTGACACACACACAGGGTTAAGAGTTAAATATATCTGCGGTCCTCTCTTCAGCCGTGCATGTTTTTTTTCAGCTATTGGCATAGCAAGGACGAAAAGCCATCCCTTCTCCCAGCGGCTTACCTGTGCTCGGGGCTGAAGCTGTTGGCATCCTGGTTGTGGGGCGGGCAGGGCACAGCGAACGGCGGGCTTTGGCCATGGAGCTGGTGCGGCCGCTGGCTGTGAGCGCCATGGTTCGCCGCGAGGGGCTGCTGCACCTGCAGGCCGGGATGTTGCCTGGACTGAGTCTGACCCTGGGGTATCCGTGGGTGTGAGGGGGAGGCCTGCTCGCTGAGGGGGTGTGCCCCCGTGTTGCCGGCAGGGCCACAGGGAGAGACTGGCGTGGAGGGGGGAGTTAATGGCTTGAACCCCGGGGTGGGCTTCCTGTCGTAGGCACTGCAGAGGAGGGACAAGCATAAGACACTTAAAACATTGTCTGATGAGAAGGGATTGATAAGCATGCCATACAGTGGCGTTGGCTGCAAATGTCATGCGAATCGAAGCGGTACGATCAAGATCGAAACACATACCTGTAGCTGTAAAGGCACTTCTCTCCGTAGGGCATGGGACTCCTGTCCTGGCGACAGGGAGAGAGTTCTTTGGAGGGAGTCAGCTCTCGTTTGATCTTGGCCGGAGGCGGGCCATGAAACATCACTGAACAGGAGGAGAGAGCAGAGACAAAAACACATGAGCCTTGCTGCAGATATCCCCCACTAATCGAATCCATAAACAGAAAGTGCAGCAGTTATCTTAACCACATTTCAAATTGGTAGATAGATAAATGGACGTATGGACAGTGTCCTGCGTATTCCCAGGACTGACAGAGCCACTTAGAAGCCATTTATCACAGGCCTTAATGACGGTTGACAGAGGGATCTGAAAACCGCCATCTATCCACCATTACTGGCCAGCAAAGCGCTGTATACACACACATACACGCATGCACAAACAGGACTATCAATGCCCTCTTCGCTGATACCATTACTGGGAGGCCAGTCAATACCCATGAATCAGTGTGGTGTAATTCAATGATTGTGAATGATTTTCTTCCCTGGCAGTGTAACCATTAGACACTGGCTGGAGCGCAGCGCGTATCGGCTGCAGTTTCCTGGGCGCCACATAATGGCAAGGCAGAAACTTGATCCTCAGGCACAAAGGCGCAGCAGCCAAATACATCACCTTGGGTGCTGATGGACTTATGGAAAGCTAACAATGGGCACGTGAGCTCCCCCCGTGCACCCCACGTGGTGAGATACCGCAAAATACCGGGCCCCGTGTTTGCCTTTACAACGCTGCCCGGCCGTATTGTGTGTTCCACAGCCAGGTTTCCCTGAACATTTCTTCAGAACTTTTCCATCCTAATGAGATATGGTTAATAATAAATATTGTGAAAGATATCTGAGCGCCAAGTTGCCTGATTCAACACAGTGAATTAGGCCACATATGATCAGCAGTTGGAATTCAAGTTGTTTTTGTCTTTTGGTTCTGATCGCTAGCTAGAACCCAAGCTCACCGACAAACGAAGCCTTGGCCCAGCTTATAAAGAAATACAGAGGTTGCCAGACGGTTGCAAGAAATTCTTCTATTCATTCCAGGCCTAGTTAAAAGGGGCACTCAGGGGGCAGATGGAGAAGGCTAACTAGCTGGGTACAGTGGGAGAAAGGGAATGCCCCCACCGTCATGTGACGTCCTGCTGACTTCAGGGGCAATGCAGTCAGTGCTGGGAGCCGGGACCACTGAATAGGCAGCCTGTGTGAGAGGCTGGCCCCCGGCCTGTCCATAACGGTCTCTGCCAATTGCACGTCGCACACACTCAAAGTACAAGGTCAAGGGCTATATGGCTGAGACACTTGACTGTGAACAGAGCATAGCCGGCCTTACGAAAGGGCCCCTGTCTGGGCTTGGGCTATACGGAATGTACTGTACATGTCAAAGCCTAAACCACAATAATATATTGCATCGCTACAGGCAAGCCAGTGGTCACTCTGACGCCCACTGTGGCTTTAAAAAAAGGCCAGGACAAAGACAGCCGCGGACCACGCCCTGCCTCTACCTCCCCCTCCTTCTCCTCCCAGACACAAATATAAACAAACTGGGGCAATGGAACCGGGGCAGAGCAGTGAGGGGAGGGACGCTTGAAGAGCTCCATTGAACATAATTCTAATATTTTCTGTGGCATCTCTGCCAAAACGTTAAGTGCAGAGACAAATGAAAGCTATGGCTCAGTGGTGGGGGGGACGGACGATGGGATAGCTGCACCAGAGTACTGGGTCAGGAGGTAGCTCTCATACAGCTCCTATCCTCTGTGATATGGGGGGAAGGGGAGGGGGGGGGGTGAGTTGAGTTGAGGAACCCACCACTTCACCTCCCCACCCAGCCTGGTGGAATCCAGCCCGCACCAACGACTGGGTCTGAGTGCGGGAGAGTGTGAAATCAGATTAGTAAATGGGCTCATGTGATTCCCCGTGCCAATCGGATGATTAAACTCAAAAACGGATATGAGGACCAGGGAGAGGGAGATAGATTTTGTGTGCAAAATAAATATGTATTTGGAGGCACCCAAAGACTTCCTGGAGGCCAGCCAAACAAGGCCTCAAAAGTAGCCGAGAATCTGCCAAGGAAAGCTGTGTTAAAGGAACAGTCCAACGCACCAGAAACTATATCCACACCGGTGTTCGCCATTGTAGGGGAAGACTCTAAAAGGGTGGTCGCGTGCCGCACGCACATGCACACGCACGCTCCTGCACATGCACACACGGCGTGAATAATAGAGGTCTGATACTCACAGTTATCTGACTGGAAATCTGGGACAAACTGTTCGTCATCAGGCACATGTGCTGTGGAGATATGGGAAAATGTCAAACATACTATGAGCAGAAAAACAGATCGAGCTTCCCTGCTGGGTCCCTGGAGCGGTCAATCTTCCACTGACATTTTTATGTGTCAAGAAAATAAAAGATGAGGGGATACACAAAGGGCCTGTGTTAAATTTAAATAATTCATTTTTTCCAGACTAGAAAATGCCTCAGTGTTTTGGTTGCAATCGGTAAAAGTAATAACAGTCGGACATAGCTATAAATCACTATAAAAAAATATCTAATATTAGAGAAAACTGAACCTAGGATCGACCACGGGGTAGAAAGCCTGCAGGAGTTCTTGGTCAGCAAGTTCCTATTTACAGAACTTTGTTCAACTTGCGCCAGTTACTAAGAAATATTTACCATTCTGCCCTCAAGTTAATCTTTAGCCACTCATGTTTCCAAATGTCACCCCAATTGCCATTATACATGGTATGAAAAAAAACATTACCCCCTTGGCTGAAATTGTAGTCAACAAGGGATAAAATAGCTTATTCGAGAGAAATACAGTAATTCACGAAGCAGGCTGACCCATTCTCTACTGAACCACAAACAATACACACAACGCACCTTCCGCAATCCAGATCTCTTGCAACTGACAGAGGTCTTGGAAGAGTTCTAGGGGGGAATATCAAAAGAGAACAAAACGTGAATTACAGTTTATGTACTAGTACTTGCGTGCACAAAACTCAACCATGTTGACCACTGGAAACCCCCGTATTTAGCGTGAAGTCTTATTACAAGTTGCTGCAAGATAATTACAAATCAAGCCCACATCGGATGCTTTCCAAAATGTTGAAATCAACACCATGGCAACGCTGAACTGCCCTTAAAAATATGCCTTTATATGGGGGTGGGGTTTGGATACAACCAATTACCTTCTGTGTCCAGGGCGAGTTCACTGTCAACAAACTTCCTCTTTCTGTCATTGAAGGGTCTGGCGTAAGACGGTTCCTCAGAGTGAGACTTGTGCTGTGGCGAGGGAGAGGGCGACAGCATGTTTTCCAAACAGAACGATTCAAGGGAGATCATCCCAAATCAACCCATGCGTGACAGGACTAGGCTAATCATCAGACATTCAGCGGACAAGAATATGCTCTTGAAGAGGGCTTGTTGCTGGACCAGCATGGCCATGATGCAGTCCGTCTATTTACATCTACATTGTGTTAGAGTGTAGTGGGTGGGGCTGCCTTGGGTCCACTTACGTTGGGTGGGACCATTAATGGTACTTGCTGATCATAGAATCCGTCCATGTTATCTGGGTCTAAAGGGGTTCCCAGTTCCAGGGGGGCTGGGGGAGGGGGGGTTTTCGCTTTAAAGCGACAGCACCTGGCTCACCTCTCCTCGATCCGTTTAACTTGGACAAAAGATAGGGGGAGAAAAACAAGTGTAAGAAACGGAATTGAATCATCAATTTTTTTTATTAAATTACGAGACGGAATATATAAAGATTATGTTTTTTGAGGATCATGGTCATAGAAAAGAGAAGGCATTTTAAAACTTGATTTAAAAAGAGAAAGATTAAACTTTTTCTTTAACTTTAATAAATTAAAAAAGTTTTATGGCGGTTAACATCCTTGTTAATACACTTTGTCGTTGTGTGACGAATTCTATGGATTATAATCAATCCCAGCCATCTGTGAACCGCGATTATATAGGTTTAAACTTAATCAGCTTAATAAACTTAAAAGGAAGAGTATCGTTATTACGAGACGGCTTGAGTTGTCTTGCGTCCTGTGCAACACAGAAAAAAATAGGCCTGTACTATTAAGCAAACAGTAGGCCTAAATAGGCGACTGTTATCCAGCAACTTTGCCCTCCCCAATAGAGATGTAGATTATTGTTTTACAGCATGAATTATGTTAGATTTAAAACAAATTCATATTGATATTTAAATGAATAAAATACAATGTAACATTCACATCTACACCAGTGCCTTGCATTCAAACTCCATCGCTCGACAGATGCGAATCCCTCCCTTCACTTATCTATTTTAATGGATGACGAATAAAAAGGTTGTTTCTAGACAATCATTAAAGGTGTCAGGCAGACCCATTTTTGCAACGACCAGGGAAATAAGTTGTCTTCCTGGTGATGTTTCAAAAGCATTCGTGCGTGATTTTCCTGGGTAAGGCTAATAACGAATATAGACTCGGCGTGTTATTATTAAACTTGTTGAATGGGCCGCCTTATTTAGAGCAATGTCTTTGTAACTTACGGCTTTCCACTGAGAGGCCCAAGTAGACTACATTTAAAATGACTACTTGACGTAGGCCTCAATTAAAAAAGTTTTCTTTCCTTGAGAAGTAGGGGCCGAGGCTGGGGGATGAACCCCCCCCCCCCACCCCCCTCCTGATATCCTCCACCCCTCCCCCCGTTTCCCCTCCCAGCGCGGCCCCTTGTTTTTCTCAATGAAGTGAAACTTGATCCGTGTGGAACACAGGAGGGAAAAAAACTGACCCTCCATTCATAAAAATCACAGTCGCCGGACCGCGGCGATCACCAAAACGCTAACATCAAAAAACACATAAACAGAGACGTGGGCTACCGAATACGGTTTGATTACTTTAAAAGTATTACGCACAACGTTTACTGAGCAAGATGTTAACATGCAAATAATATCCCATATGTAAATAGCGCAGGCTATTTGGCGTCACACGCAATTTCTTCCAAAACAGATCTGCGTCTGCAACTGCTGTTTTTCGGAAATTTAGAATTAGATAACTGCAAACGCTAGCGCTAGCATAAACTCGGCCGCTTACCTTAGATGTAAGTGTTTATCCAAAATTGAACGTATGCCGTTTAAATATCCACAATTTAACCGAGAACTGTATGCGCGCAAACTGATGTATTCCCTCCGACTCACAGAACTTGACTGAGCTTTTGGGTAATGGCAGGGTTGATTTTCCCTTGGGCTCAAGCGTTGCGCACATACATGCGCTCATTGGTGGAACAACAGTGCCTTTCAATGAGACAGCCAATCGCATCCCTTCTTAATGAATTATGCATCGCCTTCCTCTAAACCTATCACAGGGCAGCAACAGTTTTTTTTTATGAATGGCTTGATTTCATTCACATTTTTCTATCGTCACAGCCGACATAATTTAAAGGGCACGCGACAAAAACGCAAAGTGCCACAGAAATTAAGACGGATCTGAAATCTCTTGTGGAATCACATTGTAAACTCGAAAGAAATTATTTTAAGAAAATGAAAACTTAGGAACGGTAGTTAAATAAACACCAGCAATAATAAAATGTACATAGAATGTGTAATAAAATATTTTATTTCATAACGTTGCCTATACATAACAAAAATAAAAATAATGAAAACTGTAAAAACCTGTAGCTGCCTTCTTTCTTCAACAAACAAATGAAACATAGGCTATTCGATGATCTTAGACAAACAATGATAAGGTTTTATAGCTAGGTGAGAGAGAGAGAGAGAGAGAGAGAGAGAGAGAGAGAGAGAGAGAGAGAGAGAGAGAGAGAGTGTGTGGTGTTCGTGTGTGTGTGTGTGTGTGTGTGTGTGTGTGTGTGTGGTGTGTGTGTGTGTGTGTGTCGTGTGTGTGTGTGTGTGTGTGTGTGTCGTGTGTGTGTGTGTGTGGGTGTGTGTGTGTGTGTGTGTGTGTGTGTGTGTGTGTGATGGAAGGGGTGTAACAACCAAAAGGTTAAGGGTCACAAAGGAGGGCGACCATGTCATTATTACTGCGGCCCCCATATAAAGATGTCCCTTATTTAAAACTCCCCCACTCACTGGAAATTTCCAACAAACCTGTGATATCAGCAGCTGGTATAAAAACCTTAAGCCCCACTGAATCCCCTGCGCTGCAACGGCAAGCTTATGAGCTTGTTGAAGGAGCAATGAGAATAGGAATAGACAAATACACACACAATTTACTCCATGTCACATATAGGATAACATGCTATCTTTGTCAGCTGCCCTTGAGGTCTCGGACCAAAGGCAAACAGCTTGTCTTACATCCAGATATATGTTTCATCAGAGCGCAGTCTTGGAGCATATGCCTGAGAAGAGAAAGCCCAGTCTTAGGTTCGAAGAGTCACCGTGCCAAATGCATGTGCTGATGATCAGGTCATTTTGTATCATTAATCTACCAACAATCTATGCAAGAATGAATGAGAAAGTGTGTCCACTGGTGGCAGTGTGTAAGAGCTAAAGGATCCAGGCCTGATCATGCATAACCACAGCCATTCCCCGCACCATCCGCAGAGCGTGGACATGGTGCGTGCTCGCTGGTGGGCGGTGGCGTGTGAACAATAGGCACTCTGTGCCATTTTGGTTCTTTCCCTAAATAAATGTGACAGATAGGAGAGAAGGGGGAACTGTGTGTGTGAGTGGGGGTCCATACCCCGGCTCTTTATTGGACTCTGTATTTTGGGGGTGTTTGTGTGGAGGCCAACATGGTCTCCTAAAGCTGTGATTTCCCGTTCCCTTGACCATGCAGGGTTAGGTACCCTGGGGACTGTGTGGGTCAATGTGGCTCTGACATGGCGGCCAGATCAATGCCGTGCAGCGCGATACGGCCCATAAGCCCGATCTTAAACAGCCGAGGCAAGGTCATATTTCTGTGACTATCTGGCTCTGGGTGCTACTCTCTGGGAACACTTTGCTACATTGTAATCCTGCAGGAGGAAATATACACCTGGCGGTTATGTCCCGCATAAAGCCTTCAGAATAGGAGCGCTCATGTTGACATACAAATAGCAGGAGGGAGAGAGAGAGAGAGAGAGAGAGAGAGCGAGAGAGAGGAGAGGAGAGAGAGAGAGATAGAGGAGAGAGAGAGAGAGAGGAGAGAGAGAGGAGAGAGAGAGAGAGAGAGAGAGAGAGAGAGGTGAGAAGAGAGAGAGACGAGAGAGGAGAGAGGAGAGAGAGAGAGATATCCAAGCAGAGAGTGAGGGAGAGAGGAATCGCAAGAAAAAGGTCGCTCTCTCCCTCTCTTTCTCTAATAGAGAGAGAGTGGGGAGAGAGAGGGAAAGAGAGTGTGATAGCGAGGGAGAGAGAAAGAGAGAGGGATAGCGAGGGAGTAGTCCCTCTCTCCACAGTTTGGAATAATTGTAGTCCATATAATGTAATTGTAATGAAAATAATGAAACAACAAGAACAGTTATAACCGATCACAATCTGTCCTCCAGTCCTCCTTGAAGAGTAACCATAGAGATAAAGAACACTTTGGCGCTGTGTCCAGGCCTGCCAATATGTGGCAATTTTCTGAAAAATAAAAAAAGGCTTCAATGGGAAAGTGGAGCCTGGGGCCAGAGGATGCTCTTGCAGAGAGGGGACGAGATGTGACTTGCTCGCTATTAATAGCAAATTGGGAGATAATTCCTGCCTTGTTATCTTAGCAGCTGCATTGAAGACGCCTAGCCACAGGCTGACTTCTAAGTGAGGGGCTGTTGTATAACCGACCCGCTCCTCTATTCTCTCTCTCTGTCTCTCGCCCTTGGCTTTGCTTTACCTCTTTGCGGTTTTCTTCGCGACTGCCATTGGTTTTGATTGTATCGTCCTTCTTCTTCTCCTTCTCCTCCACCAGTCCTATGTGTCTCCGTCTCCTTGCTTTCAGGAACACGGGAGTAGTCTGTAGAGGCCGAGGCAGAGGGCATAGCCTAGCCCGTGTCCCACTTTTCCCCACAATCTCATATAACATATATATCAGCAAACAACCCTCCCCTTGTCGTCGTCCCCCCCGCTCACATACATAATTTAGCTGAAAGGAATAATAAACAAAGTACAATTATGCTGCAGAGAGAGTTTCATTTGGAAATAGGCCTACTGTAGATGGAAACCACAATGCTTCCGTCAACAAATAGAGCACCAACTTTATTCAATACTATAGTGTTGTTATCATCGTACTTAAATGTACATACTTGTTGAAGGAACAACCATTCATTCATAATATCGATGTGAATGTACATAAATAGACTCATGCTGGCGGCCTTGTGCTCTGATTAGGCCAAAAAATGATTGTCACTCACTCTATTGGACGATACTTGGCATTCAGGGCAGGCTTAATCTTAGACCTATAGGAAAGGCCGGGGAATGTCTTATTTTGGTACAGTAGGTCACAGGGACAACTAATGTGCCAAGGCTTTCTACTTCTTTCTATCACCCTTTCTAAAAGGGTGGTCTATGCCATTGGTGTTCTTTTGTGTAGCTAACACATGGCCTCACTGCAGTCTGAATTTAAATCTATAACACCATCAGTGGGAACATGTTGGTGTATGTCCAATCAATTCTGCAGAGATAAAGAGAGGGCTGGTAAAGACCTAATCAGACTGATTGACATGGTGGTCACTGTTGGAGGTCACTGTGAACAAAATCTGGTCATGCTGGCATTTGGAGAATTCTCTGCCATTATCATTATCCAGTGTCATTATCATAAAAACGATTTGATCTAATATAAATCCAATCATTTTAAGGTAAAACCCCAAATGTGCCAGCACCATTTATGTCTCTGGGATTTAGCTGATGTGTGTGTAGAAGAGGGGACAGAATGCAATTCTATGTGTTTATTTTGATAAATCTTTTATTACATTAAAATGCAGACAGCAAACTAACAATGAGGGTGACGTACGGGCAGGCATACAGAGAGAGAGAGAGAGAGAGAGAGAGAGAGAGAGAGAGAGAGACAGAAAAATAAAGGAAGAAATAGAGACAGAGAGAGGGAGAGACAGACAGAGACATAGGGCCCATTGCAGATGGCTGAGGAGGACATTGATTATTGGCCTCTTTCATCCAATCACAGTGCAGATATTGGGGATTGTGTCTGCCCTTGACCCTCTATGGGTGAACGCAATACTGCTCTGCGCCTGAGGGCCATCCCATCGAAATAGAATGTATCTATCAACCATGGAGTCATTTGAAGAACCGCACATATGATTTTTCCCTCGGTAGCGGCCCTAGGTGGTCCTAGCTCTCACAAACACTTTTTTTATTCTTAAAGTCAATGCTATTTTATGAAATTAGTCTCCTCTGTCTGGATATCCTGATGGAAGCAAAAACAATCCCAGATTCCCACTCTATGAATATGTCTGCTATGATGTGACGTGTGGTGTACACGTGGAGTACATGTGGTGTACATGTGGCACCACAACACACCGTGCTTCTGCTACATCTGTGCCACTGAGGTCACTCACTGCTGCTAATCCGTGGAGGGCTATGAATAGGAACACAGTGTCAGGTTGGTGGGCTACAATAACCCATACCTCTTCTTATGAATGGGATTAAGAGGATGCCACCGCTGCGCCACCGCCTTCAACAGGGAATAAGAGAGGGGAACACGAGTGCAGTTATGCTATAATACCAGAATGTATATCAATGAGGTCAAAGTTGAAAGACCAAGGCAGTAGTTGCTGTACAATAGGTATTAGTCCTTGGTCAGGCAGCAACACAAATGTTGCAATAAGCAAAACTGTGACTTCTAAAAGGCCAGTGAAATGAACCACTTACCATGCACCTTATACCAACTGCTAGGAATTGGATGAAAGATGATATGCTCTGGGAAGTTCTACTATAGTTAAGATAGGGATAGCAAAGAGGATGTTAAGTTCTTTTGATTACTACTCATAGAAAGGGGCCTTTTATCCCATCATAGTCATTATATCGACCCTCTTATATCAATGGTGGTCTTAGATAGTAGAGATTGTGGCTAGTAGATAATGTTATATGTTGTTGTAACCAATCGAATGAGAGCTCTGGACTATGGGGTATATGTGTCAGGGTCTCGTGGCGTGTTTACATAATTCAAAGGTCACACTTGTTTACAACCAGGGTAAATAACCTTTTACCATTGAGCTGCCGTTTTGTTGTCGCAAAAAGTATAATCCTGTCTCCTACACTCTCTGGCTGTCGCCTCATTCATGTTTTTAGTGTCTCCTTTCGGCCCCTGTGCAAAACCTCTGGGGGGAGGGGGCTTCCACTTGGTAAGTTGTTAAGGCTATTGATCACTTCAAAAGGACAAGACTGGGCAGGAATGATCACACACGCACGCACGCACGCACGCACGCACGCACGCACGCACGCACGCACGCACGCACGCACGCACGCACACACGCACACACACACACACACACACACACACACACACACAATGGGGGAATGGGTCAGACGGACTGTGTGAGTCCCGCTCTGCAGTCAGATGCCCTGGATTCTATCAGAAAATCGGTTTAATGAGGGCGCACACTTTTTCTGTGGATTTTAAATTTCTTTTTACATAGCATGACAGTTCCTTCTCTGTCATGATACCTCTATCCTTGCACAGCACCCATTAACATGCTGCTACAAAAAAATAATTCACAACTAATAAATATATCAGATACATGATTTTTTTTAACATAGGAGTAGGAATAGGAGTGTATAATCTGTTCCACAAGGGAGAAACGGCAGGGGGAATGAGCTTTGAAATAAGAGCGTGGCCTCTCCTCAGTCACATATGCTTTGCATACGTCTCCTTTTGTTTTGGCAGGCATGCGGTGGTGTAAGCTAACTTTAGATAAAGAATTATAAACAACTTTGTACACTGTAATTGTATAACTGTCTAAAATCATCCTTTCGATAAAGGTAAAAGAACTGTAAACATGCACTCTTTTCCACTGAAGTGTCATGCCACCCAGGCTCCAAAATGGTTCACTAGTTATCTGTGGCATTATGGGATGTTGTTTGGCTTGTAACATTCATTAGCGTAGGAATGTATTGGAAATATGACAATAGGAATAGGGGTCATTTGAGATTCCAATCAACATATCTTCAAATGTAGACCGCTTAAGTGGATGGTATAATAAAATTCCGCCCAATACCACTTAATGAATACTGAATGCCATTCAATGGAATGGAATGTCTAATGGTTGAGTGTGGGGCGTGGTCATCTCAGAACAAAGCATCGGCACCAGAACAGCACTGACCACTTGCCCAGACTCCTGTGTAGTAGGTGATGGTAATGCACCTGGCCCAGGTACCTCACCAGGTGTGATTCCTTTGGTCTGAATCTGCTAGATAACCACGCCCAACTCATTTGAATATAACAGATGAAAGCAAAAAGAGCAAAAATATTAAACTAATAATACAATTTATGGGAAATTATGAAATACCTAGTTAGTAGTAAAAACAGATTTTTTAATAAAAACCTATTTATCAATCTATTGAACTAAATTGTCTCATTCATATATTTATAATGACGTTTATTTATTTATTTCATAGCCATATTTATTTGGAGTCTATAACCATTTGTGGTGACCGTGCAGCACAGGATGTGCTCTAGAGATACTCAGCAGCATATCCTGTTTGTGTTTATGTTAGGGCCTGGGTGGCTGAATAGTGACTCTGTGTTTTAAAGGGAACAAGGGAACAAGGCGTCAGTGCCTCAATCTAAGACAGAATTCAGACAGAATTCTTTATTTTTTTCGTTGACCACCCAAACGGGTGTTGGGGCGTCTCCCCTGCCACGTGCTTTGCAGAGGTCCATCTAAGCAGGGGCTACAAGGCAGCTTTACCACATAGTATGCCTTTCACAACAGATCCATCTCAGTGTACTTCTAACCCCCTACCCTCCAACCCCCCCCCCCACCCACTTTTACATTCCTCTTAACATTAAAGTAGATGATGAATTGCATCTCAATTGTACCATCCCCCCACCCTGTCCCCCTCCCCCCCCCGAGAGAAGCCCACCTGAAGATATACTGAGAGGTAGAGAGCGAGCACCACATGCTTTCAGATGGGATCTCGTTTGAATCAGACCACTGGTACTAAAACTGCCCCCAGAGAGAGTTGCCACAAGTCCACCAGTTTACCGCGGAGAACACTGATCCGTACTGCTATAAAATCGAAAGGACCTCACGCAAATATCATCTACCATATGCTGTTAAAAACACAATCACGTGTATATGTGCACTACACCTACTTTCCATGAATATACAAATATTGTGTCTGCGCACATGGATTTATCTTGCCATGATACTATGTTCATGTCTAGTACATTCTGGATATATTTGGATCACACTACAGTCTCTGCCACAGCGTCTCTCCCCCCCCCCCCCCCCCCCCCCCCCCGAGATGAACCGCCAACGGTTAATTTCTATCTCGACTCTAATCGATGTCTAGTACTTGTGAAGGTATAGCTTAATTTTTTTCAATACATAAGGTAAGGAATTTCGAGCTTTGGGGAAGAGAAGCAGAAATATGTATAAAATGAAGACCTCCTTCCCATCCGACCGGCCTGTTGAAGGACGACCGTCTTGCCATCACCAGTCCGCTGAGAACCCCCCTTTGACATTGTGAGTTTGATATTTTGACACTATATTTAGGCATAGGGTTTCAGGGAGGGACTGATGGGCCGACCCTGAAATAGAGGGATAACTTTAGTTCCCCTGGCGCAGCTCGTGGGTAAATAAAACCCAAAGGGGGCGGTGGCGTTGCAGCTGGTACACCCAGGAGGGCATTTATTTCCGTTGCTTGCCACGCTTAAAGTGTCGTTTATCGCTGTGGCGGTGGAAGGGTCGGTGGCAGGAGGTGGGCGGGTGATGGACATCGGACGGCTTCCTCTGGACGGTGACCTCTGATTCGAACGGTCAGGTGTGTATCTTGATACGTATCGCGAGGAACAACGTCACAATCCCGTAGGGCTACGATCCCGCCTAGTGAAAGCCTGCCTCCAATCGGATTAGGGCTGATCTAGGATAACCTGTCGAGCAGCTGGAAAGAGAGAGAGAGAGAGAGAGAGAGAGAGTGCGAGACAGGTTTGTGTTGCCTCGGGTCACACACCAGATCTTCTCCTGAGTGTGTAAACACAGCAGAGGAGATCCGTGTTTGTGTGCCAATGATGAAAGAACCCTTAAAACCCTGGCGTGGTTTTCGTCCTCACAGGCCGCCGTTATGCTCTATCGCCATCTGCCCATGAACGCGTTTCAGCGGTCAATAATGGATGAGCCTTTTCTGCTCTCTTTCCTCGGCGCGTAGTGCACCGCTGGTCCCGCCGAGCGCTGGGGTGAGCGCTCCTACAAGCACTAAGCGCTCCATTATTCATCAAGGTGCTGTGCGAAAAAGAGTGGATCTTACTCTACTTTCACGCCGGCCTCTTAAAGAAGGCCAAGTTTGCCAACCCTAACCCTTTAACCCTCTCTCTCTTTCTCTCTCTCTCTCTCTCTCTCTCTCTCTCTCTCTCTCTCTCTCTCTCTCTCTCTCTCTCTCTCTCTCTCTCTCTCTATCTCTCTCTCTCTCTCTCTGTCCTTCTCCCACCATTGCCCCCCACCACCACCACCACCACCAAAGCACCATCACCACCATTCTCAGGGCTCCGTCTCTCCTTTTCCTTTTCGTTGCAAGTGTCGCTCTCCTCCACCTGGTATGTTCTCCATCTTGAAACCATTCGACATACACCCCTGTCCCAATGTCTCTCTCGCTAGCCGTCCGTTTTCTGGTGCTCATCCTGGTTCAGTCGGAGGTGCAATGATGGAAGGAGGCTGGTGTTAGTACTTGCCCATGGCTGAATGCTGTGGCCTTCCACTCCGAGGGGTGGAGCTTGTAGCCAAATGTTGGCCTTGTTGCTAGGGGGGACGGAGCGTTTGGACTTGGTCCCTGGTAGGGTCATCGCCTCCGGAGAGGGAGGACTAGAAAACGACTGTTACATAGTAGGCTAATAAGTCAGTATACCTGCGTGAGCGCTTTCATTTTCTTTTCTTTTGGGAATGAAATGTACGCCGGGGACATAGACACTGGGAAACCTTTCCAGTCGGAATGGAATCCGTTTGACAAAACTGGCGACCCAGTTCGGTATTCCAATCCGAGAACAGTATAACCGTCGTCTGTCAGAGCTGCGGGGGGGGGAGCTTTGTGTGTGTGTGTGTGTGTGTGTATTGGTGTATGTTTGTATGTGTGTGTGTGTGGAGAGTGTTTGGCTCCTAGTCGCGGCTCCTGTTGCGTTTCTTGAAGAAGAAGAAGGGCGTCTTCTGAGGCGGTCCCAGTAACATGGGCACCTGGTTCTTGTGCGTTATCCTGACCTGCAATGACGCGATCAAAAAATAAAAGTCAAAACACATTCAGTTCCAAATCACAATACCACCTGCAAGACGTATTCAAGTACTGTCTGGGATTATGCTTCAGTTCCCCGCAACATAATTTCCAGCCTTTCACAGTAGATTAACAGATGACACAACAGCAGAAATCCTCCATTACGGCCAGTTCATTGAGGTAACCCACTCAGAGGGCACAGAACATTTCATCTTCTATTTGCTCTTCCATGAAAGATGAAAAATGATGTGCAAGCCAAACAAGACAAACATACACACACACGCAGACAGAGGCAGGCAGACTTTAGATCAGTATAGGGTATAAGTAAAAATAAGTTCCGATCGATAAGACCAATGAAGCGGCCAATATTATGATGTTCTCTTGTAAATGGATTCCAGAGCCAATGTCCTATATATTGCTTGGTGGGTGCAACCAAAAATTGGTGTGTGGTGACGTAACAGTATTTGAATAAAATTGGATTTCACATGGAGTGCTGGAGGTGTGCGGAGGAGGAAGCCAGAGGGAAGTGAAGCAGGGAAAAAGGTGTGTATTTTAAATGAATATAAAAATGCAATAAAAAAACTGCATTGCATCATCTGAAACCCAGTTATACGGGTGGAATCCAAGATTAACCAGTTGAAAGTTGAAAGTTTGCAATGTGCTTAGAATGAAGAAAGACTTGGTTTGAAAAAGAGCATGCCTCAAATAAACGCTGATCGTATTCCTAATTATACCTTTGTATTTCCCAATAAGTAAACTGTTGCACTTTGTTGTTTGATGTTCCCAATACATTATACGTTTTCGGAGGGAATGTGGATGCCTGTGATTCGTCCCTAAACGGGACGTCTGTCTAGCCTGTCTAATTTCCCGCCTAAAGACGGTGGGTTCCTACCGTGCAGGGGGGCTGCATCCAGGGCTCTCCGTCAATCTGCATGGGCAGCAGCCGGGACGTCCTGGATAGAAAAAGAACGGGCAGAGAAGGGCGGAGCGGGGGTCAGATCACACACACGTCCAAGGTACAGGAGGCCTGTTCACAGTTGTCCCAGGAGAGGGTCCAACACTGCACTCTTTGTTCCCACGAGACCTGCTGCCAGACAGGCCCCTGCACTCTAAACTCACAGGATCATGGTGGTATACACACCCACAAACACATATACACCCACGCATGCAAACACACACACAGTCCAACGCACATGCACACGCAAACCTTAAGACAAACACACACACAAGGTGCCATACAAACACACGTAACGTATGTTTAAGCGTTCCATGTCTCGGTCCAGTGGGGAACACAGTGTGGGGCCGTGGTGCATGAACAGACTTTTTCCAACTGGTGAAAGCACAGCTTGGAAAATGTCACCCCTTCTCCACTCTGCATCAACACATTCTTTTTTTATTGAATGCTTCTCCACTCTGAGTTACTGCATCAACACATTCTTTTTTTATTGAATGCTTCTTTTGCAGAACACCCTGTCAGACTAATGATCTGTTACCCAGCCAGCAAGTTCCTCGAACTAAAGGCTGAAACAGTTTGAAAACGTTGTTTGTGTGTTACTGTGTGCGTGACTGTGTTTGTATATGGTGTCGCTAGAAATCAGAGCAAAAAGGGGGTTGGGTAGAATGAGATCTCTTATCCAGGAGGACGAGTGGCCAAGGAAGGATGGATGGGGGGTAGCTAACGAAGGACTACAGTATTGGTGTGTGTGTATTAGAGGAGAGAGATGGGAGCAAGGAGAAAGAGAGAGAAAGACAGACAGACAGACAGACAGACAGACAGACAGACAGACAGACAGACAGACAGACAGACAGACAGACAGACAGACAGACAGACAGACAGACAGACAGACAGACAGACAGACAGACAGACAGACAGACATTGGGCCCACTGCAGATGGCTGAGGAGGGCACTGATTATTGGCCCATTAAAGAGAGCTCTGACCTGATGATGACGCTGGCACACTGAGCCAGCCTTCGCCCGGCACTCTTCAGCCCCGTGTAGATCTGTCCCATCTCGATGGCCCCCTCCAGACCCACCACCTCCAGCAGCTGGTCGCTCAGGTCTGTGGGGGCGAGACAAGGAGAGAGGGCATGGGACGTCATGGAGTTGTCGGTTTCCATCCCAGGCTCACGCGGGGATTGAACCCACCGAGTATATGGATATCCCTGAGCGAGACAACTAACCCTAACTGCTCCCGACGAGCTGGCCGTTGCCTTGCATCGGTTTATGACTGTGTGTATGAATGTGTGAACATGAGGCATTCATTGTAAAGTGGTTTGAGTGGTCACAGGTTTGCAAAGCGTTATACTTCTAGTTCCCATTGGCCTAGATTTCACTCCATGCGGTAACAATACTGGATGAACTGGCGAACACTCTATGTACACCTTGTGTCTTCACTGAGCCTTTCAACACCACACTCCTACCATTGCATCGCCACAGGGAAAAGAGAGCCAGAATGATTGGGCTAAGTCTCCCAGAGCTAATCATGCAGGTGTCTGTCTGACTCTCAGCGCTAAATAACATTGTCAGGCAGGCGTGCAGGCAGGCTGGTGAAAGCTGAACAACTCCAGGTATTCCAGCCCCTTTGTTTGCCCCCTGGCCTGCCTGCGGGCCTGCCCTGGTTGCTGAGTGACAGAGCTGTGTGGACGTGTCCTACTGTCTGCGTAAGGGTTGAGAGAATGGTCATACACAGAACGAACACAGGGAAGTTATACAAAGAGATGTTCAAAGGGAAAGCTTTCCGCTCGGATATCTTCTGATAAGAGTGTACTGTTTCATATGCGTGTGTTGTGAAATAGATGCAGCCTGCAACGTCCAGTCTGTTTCCGCAAAAAGATTGAAGAAAAGACGGGCCATTGACGTCACTGATCCGTCGATGTGGTAGGCTGCAATTTGCAGCCCTCTGACGGTTCCCCTTCTTATTCATTAATGTCTCAAGACATAAATGTTGTTTGTAAGTGGAGAAAAAAAGAATAGAAATCCATGTCAGGAGGATACACATGGAAGCGAGACAGAGATCAATGCCATGCTTCGGGTGATTGTGTGCCCTGTTAATGGTGCGTGTGGGACCAGAAGGAGAGAAAAAGGAAAAGGGTGCGAGGAACCGGTCATACGGTCCCCCGAGGGCCTTGTTGCTCTAGCTCTGTCTGGGCCAGACGAGCTGGAGCTGGCAGGGGAGATGGTCTGTTTTGACTGGAGCTATAGCGCTGTGGGCCTTCCTTTGCTGTTGCAGTGTAAACACAGCTAATAATTTCCCAACGTCGCCCGACCTTGCCTGGCTCGTTTACATGGTTTCAAACAGGAAGTGGTCGTTGTGTCCGCTCGGCTGACTGGATGTTTTTTTGCAAAAGGCCCCTGATGTAATGTAGACCTCATGCTGAGCTGTGTGTGTGTGTGTGTGTGTGTGTGTGTGTGTGTGTGTGTGTGTGTGTGTGTGTGTGTGTGTGTGTGTGTGTGTGTGTGTGTGTAGGCACACAGGCGTGTGTGTGTGTGTGTGTGTGTGTGTGTGTGTGTGTGTGTGTGTGTGTGTGTGTGTGTGTGTGGCAGCACGCAGGCGTGCACGCGTGTGTGTGTGTGTGTGTGTGTGCGTGTGTGTGTGGCGGCGCGCAGGCACGCGTGTGTGTGTGTGTATGTGTGTGTGTGTGTGTGTGTGTGTAGGTAGTGCTTATTTTTCTTTCCGTGTCATCCTCTGCACCTTTCACTGTCTAACATTTGAATACCTCAAAGGATGTGGTAAATGTTTTGATTGAAGAGGACGCGCATCAATGCACCGAATGTGAGCTATCCGTGGAGACCCTGTTCCCACGCGGCTGATATAGGATGTTTATCATCTATTTATTTATGCGTTCAGTGAAGTACAAATAGAGTTTGTGGGCGGAATTGAAATAAAACAGGTGCCTTTCCCTGCTACCAAAGTTGAATGCTGCCAATGTTGATACAAAGAGAGGCTTGTGAGTCACTGACACTCATTAATATACAAGATGGCAGTTTAACAGAAAATGTCAGGGTAATGCTTTTGGCGAGCCTCAGTTTGAAATCACTTAGTGGAATATGCCCTTCAAGGGACGACGCTCCGGGACGCGGCGTGCTGCCGTACTGAGAGGAGCTCAGCATTTCAGGGAAAACGGGATGGATCACAGAGTCAATTATGTCACTCCCCATCATTGTAAAATGTAAACACTCCGCAACGCATTAACCCCCTAATTGGTTTCCAAAGACAGTGGGAAGCACCTCAACCAAGATAGGATTTTACATTTTCCAGTTTTTTGTTTTGTTTTGGTACACGGGGTCTGCACAGCGACTACAGTGAATCAACGTTGATCGACATGCAAATATGTGTGCTGAAAATGAGGAGGTGACAGACCAAACAAAAGGATGAATCAAACACCCTCGGAGCCAAGTCTCGCAGTAAGCCCCCATTGACTCGGTAATGATGTGGGTTCCAGCAGTCCTACTATGTTATAGCAGAACTCTGAGGGGAGACGGCACACAGCCTGGCTCGTAAAACAAAACCCTGTGAGGGGCTGAGTTACTTCTTGTTTGCTGTTTCATTACGGAGATTATCTACAGAAGTGGCTGCGTGAATTGATGAAGCTTTCAGTAGGGGATTTATATTTATGTTTTTCTACCTTAAGAGACACCTTTTTACAATTTACTATTGCTGGCCGAGTCTGTGTTAGCCAATTACACGCATACTGATCGCCGCCAGCAACACGATTGGTTCAAACACATAGAAAGCGAAAAGAAGCATCCAAATTTGAGCTGACTTTAGATATAATGATTTGTGAGAATGACTTTGTCATGGCACACCCCCATATCCCAACTCCCCATGTTGTCTGTGCAATTGAGGAAGTTGCAGTCAGCACTCTATCTCTCTAAATCCTTCCCCCGGGTCCACTACAACACCGGCATGCATTTCCCACTGTGTCACTAACGTCTCAGTGGAAACGCAGAGCTTTCCAAGAAAGAATAATAGGATTGGACATCCATTAAGCACGAACTGGACAGTTGGAGCGTAAGGGATTAATGACGGGGGCGGGGGCGTTGAAGCCATGGGGTCTGGTGACACTATACACACACACGCCAGCTGGGCATTAAGGCTAGGAGGCTGGCCGGACGCAAGGAACCAGGACCTGTTGTCCTAAGCATGTGATAAAAGCTCTTGCCGAAGAGCCTTTTAGCGTTTTTGCATAATTAGGCCAAAGGAAACAATGACAGCAGAAGAATAAATGCTGACGAGCTATTTCGAGATTTAACTGCATCTCCACAAATAGCCTTTCCCACTTGCGCTGGTCCAACCCCCCCCTTCTCCCCACCACTACTCGATCACATGCCCACACGTTTGCCCCTACTTCCTCCCCGGTCCAAACATGGGCATGCTGTTGTGTCCTAGTAGTGAGAGAGGGGGCTGGCAGAGTAACCCACCATGCTTGATCGCCCCGGCAATGTTTCCCACCTCATCAGATCTGTGTGTAGCTTGGCTCGCAGGCAGCCAGCGCTCTTACGTCTCACCGAGGTAATGCTAAGAATAGAATAGAACAGCCTCTTACATAACCCAGTGGTACTGCAGTGCATTCTGGGATACTCTGCCGAGCAGCGCGCCGCTAGAGTTGTTTATGCCACGCTTTGTGCCTTTCTGTTTTACCATGCTATATACAACCCCCCCCCCCACACACACACAAGCACAAACATACACTCACGTGCACAACCACCCACATGCCATCATGCAGGTCTTGCATGAGTTATTCATTTTCATGTTTGTAGGGCAGCTGCATATTTTGTTGAAAGAAAGAAAGTATGATTCAAATACCTATGATTTAGACATAGAATCGGTTGAGAAACATCATTATTTATAGACTTATTAATACAAACATACAGTTTGTCTGTGTGTGTGTGTGTGTGTGTATGTGTGTGTGTGTGTGTCTGTTTGCGTATGCCGTGTGTTTGGCATTCCCAATATTACAGTTACAATCTTTGTAGCTCTACAGTCCCTTCAGGAAAACCGTCAAAACGGCACGGGTCCCGGGGCCCTGGTGGTTGGCCCGCAGTTATCAACGACCATATTTGGCTTTCCTTCCGCGTCCCTCAGGCCCGCAGCCATCTCCCTGCACCGACCAGCCTGTCCTGGTCCCTGGGTGGTCGGAGGCGTGGCAGATGGTCAAGAAGAACTGCACCGCACCTCGCCAATACCCAACGGAGGTGAAGGTGTGGCGGGGGCGGGCAGGCCCGCTGCGCCTCCCTTGGCGC
>NC_079431.1:12925298-12950298 GCF_026213295.1 Gadus chalcogrammus
TCATTATTGAGATATTTCAGAGGCACTGGGCCCATGGTGAAAGAGTTCACGTGAATAAGTGTCTAGCCAAACCAAATGAGTTCAGACTTTGCTGAGCCAGACTTCCTCCAGCTACTCCTCTAATTGTTGAGTGGTTTTGATCATGATGAGTGTGTGTGTGTGTGTGTGTGTGTGTGTGTGTGTGTGTGTGTGTGTGTGTGTGTGTGTGTGTGTGTGTGTGTGTGTGTGTGTGTGTGTGTGTGTGTGTGTGAGTGTATGTGTTTATGAGTGAGTGAGTGAGTGAGTGAGTGAATGAGTGACTGAGTGAGCATGTGTGAGGGAGTAAGTGCGTGTGTTTGTGCTTCTGCGTGTTGTTGTGTGTGTGTGGGTGTGCACGCCCAGCAGTGCTCCATGTTTTTTAAAAAACGGTAGAACGCTAAGCACAAAGAAGACTAGACACAGTGAAGGATGCAGGGATGAGATCACAGCGTTTCAACCTGTCCTCAGGGCACACCAATTACTTATCCACACGTTGGCAATGACAAAACCCTTGGGGGGAGGGGAAGGGAAACTCACCTCCACTTCGATGCATTCATTAAGCTTCTTACAGGTGGCTGAGATGGTCTCTGTGGTGCCAAACTCAAAGTACCACAGCTTGTTTTTCATCCTATACGAGGAAGAGCAGAAAGAAAACAATGGTTTGGAGAACCAACAACACGGCTAGAGAATATATATCAGACAGGGTGTAGTTGGTAGGGGGGTTGGTTGGGGGGGGGGGGGGGGATGTCGACATATTGAAGCTGTCTGCTGCCCGACAGCCGTCTGACCTCTAGACCCCCACAGGACTGGGGGCAGAAGGGTCTCCGCAAGAGGTCGGGCCACGGGGTCTATCCGCGCACCCCAAAGCAAACCGTGGTGGCGACAACAGTGGCTTTCTGGGTAATTAACACATGTCATAAACATAAACATACAGTTAGGATCGGCCATCGCTCCCATGAGGCCGTTGTTTGTGTGTGTGTCTGCGTGTCTGCGTGGGGGGGAGGGTTTGTCAGAGGCAGCAGAGAGGACTGCTGCTTTCTTGACAACGTCCAAAACAACAACCCACGACTTTGCCTGCCTGCTGCTTCGTCTCTGCCTCACACAGGCGAGGTCCTGTCGCTATGGCGACCCGTCGGTTGGGATGTCATGTTTTCCCAAATGTTTGGCCGCTGTTGCCGTTGAGCAAATGGACTGAGCAAACAGCCAAGGTAAGGGCAGTCGGGTCAAGTATCTGGTTGATGGAGCTGGTAATGTCTGGTTTGATCTGGATCATGCTGCTGCCGGGGGAGCCGGTAGGTAATGGCATGGAGATCGTCGTTTGATCGTCGTTAAGGTTAGCGGCTGGACTAGCGTTGAGCCAAATCCAACAACATGGATGCCAACAAAACATCCATGTTGTTGGTGGTCTCGCGTTGGTTTACCAGAACTGATGCCAGCGCTGTAATGAGAGGGAGACATCAGACACGTCCAGTCAATTTCGGATCATTAAAAATAATTTGGTGAACTGCTTTTGAAATGGTGTGCCGTTTCTTTTCCTTTCGATGTCTTTTGACGGTGTTAGCATGTATTAAACGTTGTGTCTGCTTTCATTAATATGTGTTTATTCAGCGTAGTGGTTTGAGGTTAGTCTGGGGTCAGTGTGTGTGTGTGTGTGTGTGTGTGTGTGTGTGTGTGTGTGTGTGTGTGTGTGTGTGTGTGTGTGTGTGTGTGTGTGTGTGTGTGTGTGTGTGTGTGTGTGTGTCGGTGCCTCTCTCTCCGCTCAGCATGCAGACCTCCGTCGGCCCACAGAGCGGAGTGGAGGGAGAGCGGAGTGGAGTGCAGGGGAACGGGTTCACCCGCTGGTTCCCACTGGTGCTCACACTCACAGGAGAATGGAAATACGCACACAAATGGACAGGCCCCGTTGCACCCCTGCCTCATATCCATACAGTAGGCCTGCTGTATGGATAGAGAGGGCAGCACAATACGCGCTGGTGGGCGGCGGCCAGAGCAGATGTTGTGAAAACATGCTTGGTGGGGCCACTGGGGTGGGCGTGCTCGCCCGGCCTTGTGACTCCCCCTCCAGCATGCTACCCTTCCCCTGAGATAAGCATCTCCATTAATTCCCTGTGAGAGCAGTGACCCATGTGACCTTTGCCCCCCTGCTGCTGCAACCTACCATATATGCACACAACCTCTCTCTCTCTCTCTCTCTCTCTCTCTCTCTCTCTCTCTCTCTCTCTCTCTCTCTCTCTCTCTCTCTCTCTCTCTCTCTCTCTCTGGGTGTCTTATTATTGTGTCTTCCACTTATAAAGTCAGCCTTGACGATGTGTGTGAGACCTTAAACATAGGGAAACACTCCACCTCTTCCTTTAGCCTGGACCCTTTGAGTGGACAGTAGCACCTTTGCCGGGGCCTACGTTTCTCTAGGCAGCACCCAATTTAAGACGTTTGCAGAGACCTAGCTCTCTGCTACAGCAACTGCCGATAGTAGAGCGAGATAGGCCTGCAATTGTCATGTGTGCATTTACATAGAGGAGGGTGGGGTGAGGGTAGAGGCAAGGGGGGATGGTCGTTGTAGGGGTGGGGGGTTTAAGAAGACAAATCCAGTGAGTGGAATCTGATCTGTTATCTCTGGTAATCCAATCAGCTGCTCACTTCCCTGTGACCTCTGCTTCAGGACTGTGTCGAGGTGGTTACAAACTCAGGCTGATAACTAGGGGACTCGATGGTACAAATAATGACCGAACAAGGACCAAATGATGTGATGGTTCCAGGGTGAGACGGTCAGAGGCCTAGGAAGGAAGCCTTGCTGGAAGACAAAATGCACTATCCCCCAGGGTGCAATGCAAAATGTTGAGTTAACAAAAAATGTTATCAGCAAATGGGTGGGGGGGGGGGGGGGGGGGGGGGGGCAGGCAATGTCCTTTAACCTCACTAGGAGCCCTAACTGGATGGAAAGTAGGGCTGGGCGATTTGGCCTAAAAATAAAATCTCGATTTTTTCTAACTAATGGACGATTTTCGATTTAAACCTCGATTTATTTTTTCTGTTTTTCTCTAAACAAATTCCATTGAAACCCATGTACGTGTGTGGCGCTTATGGGGTGTCGCACCACACTCACCAACGCAGGGGTCTACAACCCGCTGATTTAAGAGTATCACGATTATCAACAATCATGGAAAGCTGAGTAGGTTTATCAGTTTTAATAACAGTATGAACAAATAGAACACAAAAATGACAAGTTGTCCTTTGTATATCTATAGTAGCAATAGCACATGCTAAACAAGGACAACATCTACTCAGAATAATTGAATGAACTGTTTACATCCATGGCTAACCAGTGCATGAGAAGGAGATGACAGGAGACTAATGTTTCACTCTTTCAATTGCTCTAATTTGAGCTCTTACTGTTGTTATCTAACATACCATACAGTAATTTAATTGTGTAAAAGTGTGAAATTACTGCCCCTTAAAAATGACCATGAATTAGCTATACTCTCATTTGCATAGTGATTAACATTATGAATTTAAATTGTGTATACCAACTGTATGTTGGCTGACATTTACCTATAACTTTTTTTCCCTCCACTCTAACCAAGGATGCCTGTTTTTAAATTCCCTAGCCTGACACCCAGTCTGAAAGGCTGGCCAGGGGTCCTCATCTAAAAGTAACAAGGAGATATAAAGTGGGATTAAAACATTGTCTTCTGTTGACTACTTATTATGTGGTTTACACATTAATATGGGAGGACTGGACACACACACACACACACGCACGCACGCACGCACGCACGCACGCACGCACGCACACACACGCGAGAAGGAGGGGCTCGGCCCGCTAACTAACGTGCAGAGATGCAGGGGCAGCTTCGCGCTTCGTAACAGAGACAGGGCAGAGCGCGAGCGCGCAGCGGGAATTTTATGAATGGTGAATGTAGGAGATAACTTCCCCTGCTTAAAGTATTTTATTGCAGTTATACCAAACCGATATTTCCGAAAAATAAACACAGAAGTGAAAGATCTGTCACAAGACGATTGATACGTATCCGTGCACATTTTTAAGTGGGTATACGCAAATCCTGGTGCGTTCCTAGTGGGTATACGGCGTATACCTGCGTATCACGTAGACTACACCACTGCTTGTAACTAAGAGAACACACATGTGAGTTGTTGATCACAAATTATTTGTATACATAACGTCATCTTTGCAAAAGACGTTTAACTGAAAAGTGTTTCAATCGACCCGGCTCTCCCCCAAGTCTGTCGGGGGCGAGGTGAATGTGATTGCAGTAGGCTGAGTTTTGCGCGCGTTCTGGAAAGTGAGAGAGGAGGCTACTACGGAGTCTATTCAGCAAAACAAATCGGAAGAGTCTAGAACTGTTTTTAAATCGCGATTTTTCGGTTCAGCCATTTCACAAACCGTAGGAAAGAAAAAATGCAAATTAATCGATTAAACCGAAAAAATCGCCCAGCCCTAATGGAAAGCATTGTATAGTGAATAGTAGGTGTACATCAAGCAGTTTAAGTGATTGGGTCTAACAATTCATTTTAATTACAACTACTCAACACATCTTGCCTCAATATGTTGCCAATTAATAATGGCTACTTGTTATTGGGCTGGCCCCCAAGTCACCAATGTCTGTAAGATCAATACCGGCAGCGTGAATGTCATGAGTAGAAGAATGTCATTAATAACTTGTTCAGTCCGGAACATTCCTTGAGGAGCTAAATCCCTTCCTGAGGGAACCTCTACCCTATGGTGATATAACCTTTGACCTGACAGTGTCAGTTAGTGATTGTGTGTGTGTCGGTGTGTGTGTGTATGTGTGTGTGTGTTACTGTTGTTAAAACAGAGCTTAAGGAGGCCACAAGCAGGGAGTCATGCCTGTGTCCATTTGGACAATGAGCACAGGCGGAGATGAAGATCAGGATTACACAGCCGTCACATCTGATTTAGGGGACCTTTCACACCCAACGTCTGGTAGATTAGGTCGCAATTATTTCCATTCGGCATTTCAACCTTCCAACGTTATGTTTTTCCCAAATGAGTCTCACTTGAGTTTAGGAGATAGAGGAGACGTGAAAGGAAACGCTTCTTCAAAGCTCTCAGCAAGTTACAATATATATTTAGTAAAACACGTGGACCAATAACCAAGATGAACATACTTAACTCCATAAATGGGGTCAGCAGGAAACCAAGCATGATACTATATTGAGTGCTTTGCATCGTAGTACATTTTTGGGCTTTGCATCATTGCAATTACATTTTTGACCATGAAAGGAAGATCTAGAATGGATTATTTAAACGTTTTGTATTTGTATGATAGTTGGTGTTGAAACATTCAATTAGCAGTATGGCTATATGTATCACAGTGTCTCAATTACACATCTCTAAACAAATACAACCTCCAAGAGACTTCCACGTCGTGGTCTAAACAGCTCCATGGTCTCTGTAACAACCAGTCCCCATCGCTAAACAAATACAACCTCCAAGAGACTTCCAAGTCATACTCTGCATATGCACACATGCCTGCAAGTGTGCACACAGTGACATGACAGTGACCTGTTCACCCTCTGAGTAGCACTTCAGATCCAACCAACAGGGAACAGTGGGCTTCAAGTACAAAATAACAAAATAAAAAGTCAATAAAATAGATTAAACCCATACCTGCACTCCTCTCCTTGTGCCGTGTGATGTGATTGTTTAAAACGCTCTCGTCTCTCGGCCGTCAAAGTCTCGACAGGCTTATTCGGTTATGTATTATAAAATGTTCTCATTTTTGGTCGGAACACAAGGGCATAATAACAAAAGCCAGAATCGCAAAGCACTGTGTTTGATCAATTGTCGTCAACGGGTGTTGTGCTGAAGTATTGTCCTCCTGCCAGGGTTTTAATAGAGTTTGGAGGGTGGAGGTTTGATGAAAAGCCAGACGACCTGCAATCGCTAAGGGCGACAGGGAGACCGTTTTAAACCATACAAACACAATCGAGCCTTGGCCAGAAGTACTTGGGTGATTTTGTCATTTTTGGAGTTTGACTTTTGCAAATGTTTATTCACCCTTCCCAAACTGACATTTTTAAGTCATTTTGCCTCTAGACACTGAAACAGGTTTCTATTAAAGGTAATTAAAGGAACTCTCACACCTACAACACCTAACATTAAAGCATCAGGTAAAGCCGTTGAACAACACACACACACACACACATGTGAAAAAGTGAATGTGTTATAAAATTATTGTTGGTTCTCCAAACTAAAATAAAAACCAAACTCTTCGCTTTCTTTTAGCCAGTGTCCAATTTCTATATTCTGTGTTACTGGAACGGTGCGAAAAATAATAATAATGACATGATGATAAATATCGCTTTCAGCAACTTGCATCACTTCAGTAGTAGGACCTCAGAGCACAACACACACACACACACACACACAACGATCCCAAACGAAGGCAAAGCGTAGAGCACACCGCCGTGGCAGACTGGCGTGGGACGCTGTGTTGTTCTGCACTAGCTGCTGCCTGCCGCTCCGACCTGCTGTCTTTTCTATCGGACTCTGTTTCAGATGATGACTCGGCCCCCGAAATGCTACTCTGGCGAGAGAACCAATGCACGCCAAGCTAAGAAAGCCCAGCGGGGGACGGGACGCTCCCACCCCCCCCCCCCCCCCCCCCCCCGTCTGTCGCGAGGACATGTGACTGCATGGATCAAACGGGGAGGTGTCTGAACTCACCCATGAGGCTGCATGCCCGCCTTCTCTCTCCCCCCTCCTTACTTTAACTCACTAACTAACCCCCCATAGCCTCTTCACGGCCATGGGTGTGAATATATGATGAGATAATCAGTGGACATCGTGTCACGTCTTGTTGAGGGCTAATGGCCGCTCATTTTGATGCCAGACCTCGCCGAGGCCATATGGAGATTTTAGATTTACCCAAGCTCCTATAAAGTGAGGAGGAGGATTTGTAATAAAAGTGTGCTATCGTATAATCTCAGGTGGCAGTGTTTTGCACGTAGCCTTTAGTATGAGAAATACGATGTGTTATAAAAAAAAAACAACAACATCGAACGCATCGGTGCTTCGAGTCGTCATAGATACGATGCATTCTGCATTCTGACTTCAAGACAGTTCAAAGCATTACGATTAGCATGGTTAAAATGAGCGTTACTCCAGCAAAACAAGGGACTCCCTCGCTCGGGATTGGCCCTTCAGACAGCATCACCATGAAGCTGGGAAACGGAGCAACCACTGGTCTTAACCTCACAACCTCCATTGTTATTGTAATGCAAGCAACAAAAGCAACCAGAGCCCTTTTTTTCTCATCACCACACAAGAGCTATTCGACACTTCCTAATCCAAAACTTCCTCTCCCTGCCCCCCACCGGCACTGAAAGGCACACACAAGGGCTCACACACACACACACACACACACACACGCACACGCACGCACACACGCACACGCACACAGGCACACACACACACACACACACACACACACACACACACACACACACACACACACACACACACACACACACAGGCACACACACACACACACACACACACACACACACACACACACACACACACACACACCACACACACACACACACACACACACACACACACACACACACACACACACACACACACACACATTCACACACACAGAGCTAGGAGCATTGTCCAGTGTTTGAAGCATCATTAGTACCTGGGCCAGGGGCTCCTCTGGGTCTGGCTACTGATTCGTCTTTGTACTGACAGAGTTCCACAGACAGGGAAGTTGATGCTCAAAAGTCCACAGCTACAGGCCCTCTCCCCTCAGGTGGGAGGGGAAGAGGGGGCTGCTGATGTTCAATACATGTGGTTGTTTAACTCAGTAGAGGCCTAATAAGTTGCATAATCGAGGTTGCTGTACATAAAATACAGTTGTATTTTTTCTTTTGAAAGACAACAAGCAGAAAGGAAGTTAAGGTCAGTCCTTAAAGACAGTATTCTCAATAGGTGGATTGGTTGGGGTGGGGATGGTTGAGGGGACGATTTGGGATTCCAGCCGCCTCATTGGTCCACAGTTATATTTCTGAAAGTGTGTGTGCGTGCCTGCGCAGTGTGTGTATGTGTGTGTGTGTGTGTGTGTGTGTGTGTGTGTGTGTGTGTGTGTGTGTGTGTTTGCTTTAAAGGAGAGATGAGCAAGGTGACAGAGACAGACAAACCGTGGGAACGGAGACAGACAGGCGGGGACAACAGCGCACAGAGCCCGGGTCTGAGTGCGTCCGCAGGCAGCTCGCATCTCCTCAGCTCTCTGCCTGGTGCCAGGTCAGAGGTGAACCCTCCACCACTGAGGTCCTATCACCCATGGCGAGGGGCTGCGACGTCCCTACGCCTCAAAGTCTTTCAGTTGAAATTGGCATGCAAAACGGCAGACACTTAGGCAGCCAAATGCTTCAATCAGAAAACAATGAAACAGTTACGAATGTCCATCAACTGTCTGGTCGGTGGTGCAGAGAAGCAAAGGAAAAAAGCAGTGGGGAATTTGAAAACCTTATTTTGATGTAGATTTGTAAGATTGAAGAACTCAAAAAATAGCTTTCTGCAGTTAAACTAAAACTTATATATATATATATATATATATATATATATATATATATATATATATATATATATATATATATATATAGCCTTATGGAAATTAGATAATGGATGTCCATTCTAAAGACTTTTAAGCCTTTACATGTATTATGAAAGGCTGAAGCTCTCTGTGCATCAGGAAATCAATGGGACATACTCGTAGTAATCAGAGCAGCTTGCCACACTGCACATTAATTCCTAATCAAGCTGAGTACAAATTATAATCAGTAAAGGTTACATATTTTACGTTTGCATTGTCCGTTTATTGAGTTGAAAATGCATCGCAGGTTTTTTGATTGCAAAAAGCAATCAAAAAAGATGTAATTATCCAGATAAATGTTTGATGCCCTCAAACAGGCCAATTAACTTTAAACGTCCAAAGATGAGTCAACACTTTATCAACCCTGGTAACAGAAATTCAGGTGTTCAGGAGTTTACAATGGATTTTGGATTAAATAAGAGTAGGTAATAATAAAATCTTGATTCAATATTTTTTTTTGTGAGTACTGTGTGTGCTATTACGAAAAAATAGACACAGTCACACACACACACGCACGCACGCACACACACACGCACACAAACACACACACACACACAAACAAACATGGACGTGTGTTCTGATGCCTACGTCATTATTGGACACAACAGAGGCGTGACTATTTAATATCAAATCTAGATCCAAGTTCTGACATGCACATCTGGGCACCATGGGTTCAGGAGGCAGAGATAGTTGTCTGGATTCATTGCAAAACTGCATAGTTGTAGAAACGCTGTAGTACACATTCCAGGCCCATAAGTGGCGCTGCTTCTGCTACAGAACTCCAGCGAAAAAAGAAGAAGAAGAGGTGCGAATGTGCATAAAGCTTGTGCGCTATTTACAAACATACAGTCCAGTACTGTGTCTGAAATAGCGCACTTCTATACTTACACTTACTTTTTGGAGTGCACTTTGCTCAAAAACGGAGAGTGTGCCAAAACGCAGTGCACTGGAAGTACCTCGGTGGCACACTCAAACGATCAAAAAATTTAGTGTCGACCGATGGACACTTTCCACCCTCAACGGATGCCATCTTGTCTACGTAGCGGAGGGGGCGGGAATTTCAAATCTGAAATGGAGGACATTTTAACATTTGAGGCCAACACGCTCTACAAATGTAAGTAAAATTACAAATATTTGGGCTGTGTCTCAATTCAGGGGACGCATCATTTGAGGGACGCGGCCTATGAAGGTGTAGCCTTCGTAGACCGTGAAGGCCGAACAAACGTTTTTAAATGAGATGGTCTGCCCTACGGATCATTTCAAGTTTGCGTAAAAGCCGTTAACACCCTTTGTCTTGCGTGATGATGCGCCGCTCCTGTCACCTAGCAACCTTGACAGCCGCAGTTCAAACCGGACGGCGGAGGGGAAATGGAGCAGTTTTATATAACCCACTAAGAGATGTCCACATTCACTTAGATGTCCACTTCCTACTTTATTCTTATTTTTATTTCATTTTATTTATAATTTTCTATTTTTTATAATCGTATCTTCTATGCTTTTAATTTCTATTTGTACGGAGCACCTGGAACGAAACAATTTCCCCCCAGGGATCAATAAAGTTTTCTGATTCTGATTCAGATTCAGTTATATAATAATTATATAAAATATAACGTTAATTAGTTTAACGTTATATGGCTTGTGTTAATGAAATTGAACTTGAACAATAAAGTTACAAATTTAAAATAGTCCCAAATTTATTTTATTTGTTTTGTCATTGAATATGTAATTGGCTGTAACTGCCGCTTCTGCTCTCTCTGACGCCATTTTGTGAAAAAAATCCAAAGCGCAATGAATCTTGGGAAACGTTGGGCCGTGAAGGATCCATCCGGTGTATCCTTCAAAATCGGGAAAAGAAGGCTGCATTTGTCGGCCGCATTTGAAGGAGCCTTCGAAATGGGACAGCCTTGACGCGTTGCAGTGACGCAATCACCCTTCGAATGCACCCTTCGAAGGATGCGTCCCCTGAATTGAGACACAGCCTTGGTTTGTTTTTCAACTACAATGTTTTAGGCTGTATCAGACCAGTGTTTTTATGGTGACCATTCTGTAATCAGTTGGTATCGAGAACGATAACGTGAATACTGCTAGATCGCTAATACAGGCGACTAACGAGTCTGTTTTGGCTATCGGCTTAGGGAATTATGGAAATGATCAATCAGAAAAAAAAATACCACAGAAGAAGAACCGTCAAACTGCAAACTCATTTCCGGTAGGTACGCGAAGGCTATTTTGACAGTGCAATGTAGAAATGAGAGCACTGCGCCTATAAGTAAGTGTACTGTAGGGATAATGAAGTGCACTCATTGTAAGTGCACTTACTTAAAGGGACACTGTGTAATATTTTTTAGTAATTTATTACCTTAAATCAACGTATTCATTCATATATAAGTCCTTATTGGTGTTAAATTACTATTGTACCACTAGATGGGAGTCATTTTTACATAGCGTCCCTTTAAGTACGCGATTTCAGACACAGCTATCTCCTGGTAGCGCTTTGCGGTGGTTCTAAGTAGATTTGGTGAATTTATCCGTCTGTAATATTTTTTTGCTTATTTTGGTAGCGGAGCAACATTAAATATTGCACTAGCAGCTAGGGATGGGAATCGAGAACCGGTTCTTGTTCAGAACCGGTTCCGAGTCAACCGATTCCTTGGAATCGTTAGCAAGCCTGCTTAACGATTCCGCTTATCGGTTCCGGTCGCGGTAAATGCGTCGTGACGTCACACACACGCTGCTTTGATTTGGTTCAGAACGCAGCAAACATGTCGCCGCCGAGGAAGAATCGCATTGTGCGTTCACACCAAACGCGACGGGGCGACAAGATCCCATACAAAGTGAACGTAGAGACGCGTATAAGGGCGAGTTTTTCGCGGGAGAAAACCGATGACAAGTTTTTGTCGTGATGACAGCCAATCAGCGTTCAACAGCGTGATAACTGAGTGACATGTGTAACGTAACAGCCAATCCGCGTTCAGCCGTCAAACTCAGTGCAGCAGTCCGGATGAACCGCGGAATGGAGGAGAAAGTGATTGTTGCAGTTTGCGACTCCCGGAGCTCTATATATAATAGTATATAATATATTATATACTATATTATAATTGTATATATAATATCACGGCCAACAGCTCTGTCGCCTCCGGATGGCCGTAGCGTGGGGAGCTCTCATAGGGATTGGGCTTCTCGGGGTTTGTTTACCGGCATTGCTATGGTTTCCGGTCTTGTGTGTTCCAACGGTTTATTAGGTAGGCCCATCTAATAAATCTCTGTCTAATCAATGCTTCATTTTGTTTATGTCAGTTTAATTTTGTTACAAGTTGAATGCAAATGAGCACTGTTAGAATTCCAAAAGGCACAAGCTCTTATTTGGCTGTTTTCAGTCTGTGTTTTTAGTTGTATGGCACATAATGATGGCATTTGGGCAAAGCGAAACATATATTTTTTCTTCTAGACCAATTCATTTGAAAATGTACAATTTCCTAATACTAGAAGCACTTCTGATCAGATATTAAAGAGATGTAATGCAAACAAACACATTTATACTTATTTTCTCACCCAATGAGAATCGATAAGAGAATCGATAAGGAATCGGATCGATAAGCAGAATCGGAATCGGAATCGGAATCGTGAAATTCTTATCAATTCCCATCCCTACTAGCAGCCCAACAAGGGACATTATCTGCTGCAGAATCGTCACAAGCATGTAGTCCGGCATCATTGTTTTTGTCGTTCTGAGACGCCATGGGCTAGCCAATCACTAAGGTTAGAGGGTTGAGGGTGGGGGCGATGACGTCATCGTTTGCGTTTCAGGCGTGCACATGAATCCTAACACGAAAGGGTCCGGATTTATTTGAAACCACCCTGGGACATGTTTTCAGAGAAGCACGTTTTCGGGCACCGGATCCACCGGATCTGTCTGGACGGTCGGCCGAAACGCACAAGACTAAAGGCTGATTCATACCTCCGGATCCGGACGACATTCGTCCGTCCGCCCCAAACGTTGCCTCCGGAACTACCCTTCATTACTCCGTCTGGTTTCAGCGTTGTTATGGATGTTACGCAATAAACCCTCTAGAGGGAAGTGACTGTCGTTTCACAATTTAACGGCATCGACAATCGGAAACATGATATCTGTAGAGATGATTTTGCTTTGTGTCATCCGAAATCGGCAAAAAAAAGTGCAAAAAGTGTAGGCCTAAATAGTTGGCATGTGACACCCCTCACCAACCCGCAGTTTATCTCCTCAAAATGTTGTTATATGACCAGTAACAACTCATTGCCAAAGCAGGGGAACAATAAAATAAAAAGGTCAGGTATATAGTATAATATAAGTATAAAACGTTAAATACAATATATATACATATCAGATACTCTATTTTCGCGAATGGTCTGACTTTTGACTCTATACTGCCGCCTCGATTTCCGGTGGTATTGCTCCGTTTCTCCCGGAGCACTCTGGATTCGTAAGCTCAGAGGCGACGGACCCATTGACGGACGAAACACCTCCGGGACCGGACGAAACGGTCCATATCCGTATTTACCGTAGGGTGTGAATGGGCCTTAAGTGTCGAGGCAAAACACCTAACCTTAACTGCTCGTGCTCACTTATTTGCTTGGCATAGTTGTCATGAATGAATGTGTATGAATGGTTTAGTGTGAGGAAGTTATTGTAAAGTGCTTGGAGCTGCCAAAGAGTTATATAAAGGCAGACGATTTACATGAAAAAAAAGTTTTGCGAGTCAGAAAGCACCTCTAATTAAAGAAATGTGAAATAATAATATTTGGGTTCAATATGCTGGGTTTGACCCTCAGAGCAGATACGGCCCAACAGATTGGCCCCTTGTTAGTCGCTTTTGGCCTGGATGACTGCCCTCTTGCTCCCTCATCTTTCTCTCCTGCCTGTGGATATGTTTGTGTTGTTATGCATCCTAACCAGGTGAGTACGCCACACCAATCCAGTGCTCTCTGAAGCTACCGCCTGTTTTGAATGTCTGCTGAGTCTGTTCTGGATGACGTCTGTGGCTGAGTAGTTTTTGAGTGTTTCAAAGCATTGCTTCTGTGGGGCCATTCCACCAAATCAACAACTTTTTATTTCACCTTATATCATCTTGCAGCGATTCACTCTCAATGGCTTAATCACAATCACGCATTTTGCAGTAAGCTGAGCACACGCACGCACTGCCAGCCTAAAAAAACATTTGAACTGCATAATGTACGATATTATCATCATTACAAGCAATTATGCCATTTACAAGTATTACCTGAAATAATAATAATAATAATAATACATTTAATTTAGAGGCGCCTTTCAAGACACCCAAGGTCACCTTATGAAGAAATGATCCCACTCTCTCAAAAAAATGGTGTGGTTCTTAAAAAAGGGACTATTGACATATTGACAACTATTATTCTATCTATTCTCCATCTCTTATCATCGTCATTATCTACTTTAGTCCTTTGATTCATCAATCCTCAGTAGGACAAAGGCAGTATGTGAAGATCTTTTACCATTGGTCTGAGGCACGGTTATGGAAGCATATATGTAGCAAAATTCAAATGGCAATGCAATTTGCAATTCAATAAGTAATTACGTTATGCAATTGACAATGCATTATGCAATTTCATAATGTAATTTGTAAATACGTTATTCAAAGTGTATTTTAAAATGCAAAGTGACAATGCAATCCTCAATTAAATTTGCAAAAGTTCTAACAATACAAATAGAATAACATTTTGTCAAATTCTTTGAGTTCCTTTATACAAATTGAAAAGCTATAGCGTCCCCGTGATTGCAATCCACTTCGCCACGCTCCGTGTGTTGCGATATTCAAATGACATTTCAATCCGCAAAACGGAATCCAAAACGGAATCCAAAGAGGGAATCCAAAGAGGAATCCAAAAAGTCAATATGCAAAGTGGCAAACGTATCAGCAAATCAGCGGGAACTACGTCACTTTCTATTGTGTCAGACTGTTTTATGTGTGGGGGGAGGGAGTTCCAGAGCCTGGGTGCTGAACAGCTGAATGACCGGGCACCCATTCGTAATGAGTCGTGATGTGGGGATACATAGTAGTCCAGCAGAGGTTGAGCGGAGGGAGCGGGAGGGAGTGTATTCTTGGAGGAGGTCCCAGAGGTAACTGGGGGCTAGGTTGTGGAGAGCTCTGTAGGTGAGGAGTGGGTGGAGACGGTGGGTCTCCCGACCCTATGTTTCGCACCCAGTGCCTGTAGCACTTTGGAAATCTTTGTGTTTACCACACTGGCGTCAAAACGTACCCGTGAGGATAAGTCGTCTATCCTATCTCCCAGAACACGCACTCTATCTACTGCATCTGTGTCTTCAACACGATTGTTCTCCACATCATCGGCCAAACTTCGGAGCGTATCAATAATCACCATTGGTGACCATGGACCTGACACATACGAACTAAAAGTGAACAAGGAAATTACGAGCAAGTGACGTAGTTCCCGCCCAGACGCTGATTTGCTGATACGTTTGCCACTTTGCATATTGACTTTTTGGATTCCTCTTTGGATTCCCTCTTTGGATTCCGTTTTGGATTCCGTTTTGCGGATTGAAATGTCATTTGAATATCGCAACACACGGAGCGTGGCGAAGTGGATTGCAATCACGGGGACGCTATAGCTTTTCAATTTGTATAAAGGAACTCAAAGAATTTGACAAAATGTTATTCTATTTGTATTGTTAGAACTTTTGCAAATTTAATTGAGGATTGCATTGTCACTTTGCATTTTAAAATACACTTTGAATAACGTATTTACAAATTACATTATAAAATTGCATAATGCATTGTCAAATGCATAATGGAATTCCAAATTGCATTGCCATTTGAATTTTGCTACATATATGCTTCCATACACGGTTGTTAGATCATTGTTTGCAAATGCAACTTAAAAAAAGTTGATGAGCTATTGTTGCTAGGGGACAATTGCTGAGTGGGTGATCTGTGCGTGTACACCTCAGAATAAGTGGACCCTTAATCTATAGCCAAGGACATTTTGGACCAAACCAGGATAACAGCTTAAACAAAAAACACACAAGCCATCACAACCTGAGTCTGCTCAAGTCTCCTACGGTGATTCGCACTCGAAATCCAGCAACGACCCACCATGACATTTTTGTTGTTGGACTGCATGTCCACATATTTAACGTTGTACCTGCTGTTGAACTTCTCTGGGTGCTTTTCCCGCATCAGGTGAAAGCGGTGGGCGATAGAGGCATCCTGCGTCGAAGAGAGAGAGAAGAGCACACATTAGCTGGAGGTCTGGCCTGGAGCGCAGGCTGACACTTAAACCCCACCACAGAGCCAGGAAGGTCAAACATGGCTGCGTGTTATGCCGGAGGCTAGGAGCACTACACCTGCAAACAACAAAAATCAAACAGGAGAAACAAATATCCACTTGTTGCTAGGCATCCACTCTTTCTGAAGTGATTCAGAAGTACGCAGGACCACGTTCGCTGGCCGGCGGGCTAGGCGCTATAACTGTTGGCTGTTTGTTCAGCAACAACATCCGATGTCGTGTATCAACGGCAACTACAAAGTATTTGCACAAATCACATCGGTGACGTCAGCGGCCTAAGCTAAGCCTTTCGTATTTGGTCAAAAGGTTAGAGTTGTAAAAGATACGGAGGAGCACTGATCATGTCTGTATCAGTAACGGTTTCAGTTATTGATGTTTGTAGCACTGGTGCGACTAGCATCACCGATCCTACACTCACATCCCAGTATCCCCAGAAAATTAAGCAAAACAAAGCTGCAATTATTTGTTCTTTAACGGAGAACTGTATTTTAAAAGCTGCATATAATTCCATCTCTGAAATTGTCTCAGAAAACAGATATATGACTAGAAGGTAACTCCAAGCACCAACTATAACGACTACAGAGGTAAAAAATGAAACATTCAGTGGAAGCAAACCTAAAAAGGATGCCACTCACAACAACACTCACTGTTCATGTGTTCCCAAGAACAGTAAACACATGATATATGTTAATCCACAGGATGCAGCTGTTTCCCCCAGGACACAGCGCTTCTGTTGACAGCAACAAGTTAAGAAGCGTCGAGGTGATTAGTTCAGTGTGTCTAACGGCTGACGCGAGAGCTCTGCTGAGTCAAAAGGCCAGGAGAGTGGACCCAGAGTGTGTGTGTGTGTGTGTGTGTGTGTGTGTGTGTGTGTGTGTGTGTGTGTGTGTGTGTGTGTGTGTGTGTGTGTGTGTGTGTGTGTGACTGTGTGTGTGTGTGTGTGTGTGTGTGTGTGTGTGTGTGTGTGTGTGTGTGTGTGTGTGTGTGTGTGTGTGTGTGTGTGTGTGTGTGTGTACAACCCTCTGACCTCTGGCTCGGGGCAGAGATGGATGGAACTCATCAGTTACCCGGGACAGCCTCCTGGCTGTGACCTCATTCAGCGAGACCTATTCAAACGCCTGTCGGGGTCAGCGTGGAGGCGCTACTGCCCCCAGCATGACGGCACAAGCACAAGTCGTTTTCCCTAACCTAACTTTTTCCATAAAGAACTTGATTAAATGGATAATTGCTCATTTCAACAACATCAAGCTTATTCTGCTTTTCAAAATAAAAGCCCTAAAAAAACCCGAAGATAACATCTGCAACCAGGATTGTATTATAGCGGAGGGCTGACCTCTGTCCTTGTCCTATTGGATATATGGCTGTACATAACAAGGTGGATCAGCAGGCACTTAGACGCCCGAGTGGATGTAATCAGTCAGAGCAGAAGCACTCTTTCAGAGCGCCCCCACTTAAGGAGATGACCGCTGGCCTGAGCCTGACCAGAGTACTCTCTGCGCCGCTGGACGCGCCCCGCAGGGGGTAGACTGGTGATCCGTCTTCCCGGCAGAGACGCATCGATCACACGTAGCAAGTGCAAGCTAAGTTCAGGACAAATGCCACCCAGTTCTCCTCTGCCGCTGCCCTCTTCTGTACTGTTCCGTCCATCCAAGACTTCATTAACCGGCCAGCGTGGATGTGACTTGCACACACATGTGGAGCGCATGCCCGGGGTGTGCAGTATCCAGAGCAGTGTCCGGTAGAATGGTGGATGGTTGGTTGGGAGGCTGAGTGCAAAATGTCACACCTCTGCTTGGCTGGGTCAGTGATATAATCAGTCTCCCGGAACACTGCTGGTCAACGAGGAAGGGAGGGGAGGGGCCTATCAAGACAAGAGGCAGGAGACCTTTGGCCGGTGTGCAACACTACAAGGTGGTCAAGGATTTGAAGATGGTGAAGATCGGTCTCACGGCTTGTCTGAACATCTCCTACTGAAACCTTGATCACCCCTCGAGCTTCACGTCTATTGAGCGTTCCGTCTAATGTCTTGCATGTGACAAAACGCAGAAAGGTTCCCCACATTCCAAAACTAAAAAATCACCAAGCATCAGGTCTCCATGGTGAATGCTCGCACCAACTCTTTCACTTAAATTGAGAACATCACTCTTGGTGCATTGATTGTTGTTGATGGAGAAAGACCGGGTTTGTGTATTCCATTTCCATTTCCATTTCGAGCATTTAGCAGACACTTTCATCCAAAGCGACTTACAATAAGTACTTTTGTCAGAAGAAGGTGAAACAATAAATCCCTGTCGGTGCAGTAAGAACCAAATGCAAAGCACTTACAATCGCTAGGTTAACCCATTCCCCGTACACAACAAAGATAGCTAGGATAAGATGCTACACAACTAAGTACTATAACTAAGTACGACACACAATAAGTGCATACATTTAGTGCAAGGATGTACAACATACAATAAGTGCGTAGGTGGCTTTGGGAGGAGTGGCTATGCAGAGTCCGTGCTTCCACCAAGGAGCACTGTACCGGCAGTTTGATGGGATGCTGATGGCAACTCGACAGCACTCTCAGTGGAGCCCTGGTTCACAGCAGCCAAGCGCTGGCCAGTTGCCGTCCTTCCCATTGTCTGGAAGGGTCCTTCACAATCGTGACTAATCGCCTTCACAGCGACAAAGTAAAACTCATTCAAATCGTAGCAGGGTTGAATGAGCCTTGAACGATAATGAATACTTCCCTGAATTACATCCGGAACAAGATCATGGGCAGTCACAGCACACAGAAGAAGAGCCCGTTTTTCTGACTAATTCTAACCCTTACTAGCATTTGATCAAAATCTGTTTTTAACCACACATAGTTAAATGATTTGCTTAAAAACAGCAATGTGCTTATACAACAGAAAATATCCCAAAAATTGAATGAGACGTCAAGACGATGCGGACGGTCACAAGAAGAAGACAGGACGTGACACGTCATCCATTATGTGCACATTTCACAGCTGAGAGGTGGGAGAGCCACCGTGACGGCTGGGGGTCTCAGCAGCCTAAAAGCAGCCGTTCAGTCGCTGTGGCTCTCCGGATGCCTGGCTGCCCGCCCGCTTTGTGCAGGTGTTCCTGAGAGCGGCAAAGAGTGGAGGGCTGAACGAACACGAGCGGACAGGCCCTAGTGACACGCGTCCTTTCCTGTCAGCCCTGAAAGCCGTATACTGTCCCGGCGACGCCATAGAAACCAAAGGCCAGATGCTTGGGCCAGTCACGTCCACCCGCCGCTGTCCTTGTGGACTCAACGGTGGCGTACCTGGGTTCCCATGACGACCGCTAACCCCTTCGGCTCTGCTGGAGCCATTCGAGCACCCTAATGAGGGCCCCGTCAACGTTTTGTCGGAACACAGGGAAACGCTGCCGTAATGATCGGCTGCTGTGCGTCCGATGGCTCAGTCCCGAGAAGCGCAGAGCTCATATTCCTGATAGGGAATCCTAGCGTAAACTCAACATGTCATCTCTGTTTTAACCAGGTGGCCGAACAAGACCAGTCGTGACATGTTTCATCACATGACTTCCAAGTACCCAAGCCAGGGACACAACCAGATCCATTCATTTATTTTTTGGAACGTGTTAGTAACACCAGCCTGGGATCTTACCGCCCTGGGTCCAAGCTACCACAAGAACAACATCAAGGGAGGAATGTCAGGTTTTAACACATCATTTAGAGCAAGGAAAAAGCCCTTGTAATGGCCTGAGACAGCAGACCGAGGTCAGGCTATCCATTCATGAATAGAGTTCCAACCCAGTACCAGAATTGTCTTTGCAGCTGCACTCAAAGTTCAAACTATTTGAACTTCAACCTGTCTGACACCTTACCAAGCATGCCCCTGTTATATACAGGTTTTTATGTATACACATAAATATATATGTTTTGATTTATTCCTATATCCCTGTGCTGTATTTGAATAATAGGAATTGCCATTTATTTGAATGAAAAGATAATAAAGAGCTACTAAAGAACTAAGACCTTGTTATTTTAACAGCAATAGAAAATAGAAATAACTAGAAATAAGGGGGCTTTTAAGCAACTCATTGAGAAAGCTCAAGCACTCTACATTTCCATTTCGGTTATTTAGCAGACGCTTTTAGACTAAGTGACTTACAACCATTCATACACACATTTACACACCGACGGCAGAGTCAACCATGCAAGCCGACAGCCAGCTCGTCGAGAGCAGTTAGGGTTAGGTGTCTTGCTCAGGGACACCTTGACACTCGAGGACAAGCCGGGGGTAGGATTATGTGAATGTAATTGATTCTAATTCAAGAGGGCAATAACTAAGCTGGAATGTTTTGAATTTGCACTATGTTTCAAATCATTATTCATGGTATTGTTGGTCCTGGGAATTAATTTGTGAACTGATTTAGAAGATCTTGTATCTTGTGTATATCTTGCATTGTATCTTTATTTTCTTCATTCTTTAATTTATTTTATTTTGTATTTGCACTGCAACAACTGCATTTCCCTCACAGAATTAGTAACGTGTTATCTTGCTATATTGTCTTAAGGTACGGCCACACCAACCGCGTTACTCGCGTTACGCCCCGTGCCCACTACCTCCGTCCGTTGACTGATCCCCATTGACTTTGAATGGGGACGGACGCGCAATGCATTGTGGATCCGTCCGTTCCGTTGGAGCCTTTGGCTCCGTCAGAAAGTTGAAAAATGTTCAACTTTTTCGGCAGTGACGGATCCGTCATCCAATCAGATCGCGTATGCAAATTTAAGCCCTGTGACGCGACTCGGGCTCTGACGATACTGGAAAGCGGGAAAGCGGGTCATCTTGCATCGCAACAAGCAGGAAGAAGCGGGAAGAACCCGGCGAAGCGATTTGATTGGCTGACGGATGCATCTGCAAAGACTACTCCCCCATCAGTCAGCCACGCCTTCCCACGTCCGTTGACTGACGGAGGTAGTGGGCATGTAGGGTTAGGGGCGTCCAAACTCGGCATTTTTGCATAGGGAACCATTGATATAGGCGCGTAGACGCGTTACATGCGTTGAAGCGTCGCGTTAGGGGCGTTAGGCGCGGCAGACGCACGTAATTTCGCACGTAAACGCAGTAACGCGCCCAACGCACCAATGCCTGGAGTTCAGAAATGTGAACTTTCAACGCTCCAACGCGTGGCGCTTAGCCGCGATAGCCAATCAGCGTGGAGCTTGACCCGACGTCACTGGCAGAGAGTAGTGAGCTTGGACAGAAGCATACGGCCGACATCTTTCTTTATTCTGGGTGGAAATAGTAACATAGTTACGCTATTAAATGCGTTTATGGAAACATTTTTAGCGAGAAATGTGCATTTTACTTTCATAATGTTCGCTCGGTGAATGTGAAGGATGTTTGGTTTGATAGTTATGACGAAGAGGGAACGCTCCGTTCACTTGCATGGATAGAGTGTCTGGATGCTAAGCAACCTCAACGTCTTGGCAGACTATTTCTCTGCTGATCAACACTACGAATGCTGGAAACACAGACCAGACACACCATGTGAAGTTATTTAACCCGATTATTGTTATTTATATCAGAGATTATTTAATCTAACCCGATCTAAACTCTATCACCCAAACACGGCGGCGTTTGGGTTTCCTACCTCGGACTCCAGCGCAGCCACGGCCGACAACTATCTTTATTCTGGGTGGAAATAGTAACATAGTTACGCCATTAAATGCGTTTATGGAAACATTTTTAGCGAGAAATGTGCATTTTACTTTCATAATGTTCGCTCGGTGAATGTGAAGGATGTTTGGTTTGATAGTTATGATGAAGAGGGAACGCTCTGTTCACTTGCATGGACATGGACTCATCTAGCTGCGTTGGCGCGTTGACGCGTTGGAAGCGTTGAACCACCACACAATGATCAAGCGTCAGGTTAGGCGCGTTACTCGCGTTATCCAACGCGAGTAACGCGGTTGGTGGGGCCGTACCTTTATAATAATGATTGTATTCCCAACACCCACGTGGGTAATGAGAAATCACACAGGACATTGTGCTTAGCAGCAATACTTGTTGGCTCCCTCCAGTGCCATGTTACACACATACACAAAGACTTGAATGTGTGCTTATGGGGCCTTTAATAGGGATCTGTTGTTTATCTGTGTCACTTGCAATCATCTTATTTTTTGCATAGCACCTTCCAGAAAGACCAATGGGCTAATGCATGTTTGTGTGTCTGCGACTCTGCGTGCGTGCGTGCGTGCGTGCGTGCGTGCGTGCGTGCGTGCGTGCGTGCGTGCGTGCGTGCGTGCGTGCGTGCGTGCGTGCGTGCGTGCGTGCGTGCGTGCGTGCGTGCGGGTGGCACGCACGCCAACCGCACTGTGGATCTGTGGATGTCAACTGTTTTGACATCCACAGATGCAACAGCTATCTGCTGTCATAAAACCTAAACAGTTTTGAAAGATTGGTGCTGCCAAGACAGCATTGTTTTGATCCCAGGCAGATGCATGCTGGGATTGTGTGACACTAACTACCTATATGCAAACCAGGCTAAACTTGTCCTCACACCATATGGGGAGCATGTGACGTGACAGATAGAACATGTTTTTTTAGGGAACAGCAAACCATCTGCCAGTCAGGATTAGAGCTCTGAGACAAATAACATTTACACACCATTATATAAACCACCATCTTCGACCACCGACCAACACATTTAACAGAATCCATCCTGGGATAATAGCATTTCAAAAAGATATGCTTTTACAAAGAAATCTGTTTATTTTTTATTATACAGGTATACAAAATGTATCTGCCTTTTATAAACATCCAATTAATTGGTACTGATGAACCAGAATAAAAAATGGCACCATTGAATGTATTGTTGTACGACGGATATTTAATTTAACAAATTGGCATGTTTAAAATGAGTTTCATTCAGCATAACTTGTGACCAAATAAGATTTGAAATTGGGACTTGCATCAAGGATGGAAAGTCACACCCCTAATCGCTTTAAAACAAGGCGACTTAATTTGGGTTACAGGATATGCCTCGGTGCTCTTGCCTCTAATTTTCTCTGGAGCGTTTGTTCTGGAGAGTCTTGGACCCCATTACCTGGACATGATGCTGCTGCACAGTCCACATCAACATCTGGACTTGGTACGCTGGACTTATGAAAACTTTTTTAGCCCAATCTCAGAAGTCTATCAAATCTTCTCAGATACAGCTTACAACAACCAGCCAGAGGAAAACAGGACCAAACTACCAATTGGGGAAACTACTTGGAATGATGAGCCTACTTGGTCAGGACTTCTACATCTGTGGTCCCAACTGCTGGTGTGACCACTACCATCTGGCCAGAACTATTTGTCTGGTCTCAGACCTGGCTTTGTGGGGGATACTGCCTCCCCATCTCTGGGTGACCTGGATACATGGGAGTTATCCAACTGTCCTCAGCACTCCTTCAGTCGTAGATGATATCCGAGGGCAGAGAGGCTGAAATGAATGCACGCGACATGTGTGTTGATAAAAAAAACATCACCATCCGATGGTGGATGATTCTGATGTGTGTGATCTGTGGATATCACAGCTGCCTCCCACCGCTCCTCAGATCACTGTTCTTCTGCTGCCCGAGACAGAACAAAAAAGAGAGGCAGCTGCATCGGCTATATTGGTGAGAGAAGACAAAGCCATATGATTGGGTCTGGTATGATGGAGTGCTCTCAAGCTTCATACTACACTGATATATTCTATGTATCGGGTTGCGCTAATGGCTGAGGCAATGGTGGAAGAGAACCCCTCCTTGTCCACCTACTGTGACCAAAAGCGCAGCTGTTATGTAGGCATTCATACAATTGGCTTTTTCACGTATTTCTCCCGTAATCCAAAGAAAAAACACATTTGTGTCTGTCCTTCCATACCTCTGAACACACACACACACACACACACACACACACACACACACACACACACACACACACACACACACACACACACACACACACACACACACACACACACACACACACAAAGGTATCTTCCACAGGTCCCAATTTGTCACACAGTATGTGTGCATGAGAGAGAATGATGTTGGGCCTGATGTGTGTTGACACCTAAACACACAGTGGGCCCAGCATGAGATACGAAGCTGGACAAGAGTAATGGCACACAGGGGACATAACGCTTTCCAAATATCACCAATCTGCTCAATCATCTGTTCTCCCTCTCTTCATTTCCCACTTCACTCCCCCTGCAGCCACAAACCAATGTTCCCTCTGTCCTACTACAAAATCCCATTGTGATTATCTGTGACATTTGTCATGGCCCAGAGTTATCTGTGTGATAAGGGACGTCTTGATCTCGCCATTTGAAGTATATTGCATAGTGCGGGCAGGGGCAAGCGGATGTATGAAGCGCCTAGGTCGGGAGGAAGAGTAGAGGAAAACAGATTGAGTAACAACCAATAAGATAAAAAACAATATCCAGAAAATGACGCGCCCTTATCCGTCTCGATTGCTCCCTCTTTGACACTCACGAGGCTGAGTGGATACAGTAACGAACCACTGTTTAATGGGCTCATTAAGACTGCAACAGCCGTTGTACTCTAACACACCAATAGTCACACTGAAGAGGAATGGGGAATAATCAAAGAGTGCCGCTGTTCTTTCCCTCCACACAACCTTTTTCAGGTTGACAAAAAAATAGGTTTGTTTTCTAGATTTGATTTTCCACGTAAAAACCACACAAAAGACAAAATCTCACAAACACACTCTTTATATGTCATTTGTATATTGAAAGCATTGCAATATTCACAGAATCGCTAAACATATCGCTGTTCATTAGCGATGGCTGCGGCTCCATCTGGAGGCTTGTCAGAACAGTCGGTACTGGAGGAGCTGGAGATAGCGGCTGCGATGGTATGACTCAAAGGAGTCCGCATCACAGCCAAAGTGTGAGTGTGTATCGAAGTGCACGTGACAGGATGAGCATGTGGCTCTCTGCGATGGATGGATGAATCATCGAGATGTGGTGCTGCTCTCCTTCAAGGA
>NC_079431.1:12952798-12967798 GCF_026213295.1 Gadus chalcogrammus
TACTGAAAATACAATCACATATTAATTTGTTTTTACATTTTTTTATTGTATTTAATACTTCATACACCAAAGATAGTCAGTCTTCTCGGCATTGAAGGATAAAAAAAGGATAATAAAGTGCATATTTGCTTGATCAGTATTAGTTTATTGTTTTTATTTGACTGTTCTTGAGGAACAGTAAGGTAGTGTGCCTTTGACCAGGAAAGGTGTATGTGTCGGGTGGGCATAAGTGAGGTGGCAAAAGTAGCAGATGTGATGCTGGGGGAGAAGAAAAATATCAGCCTGCAGTGAATCCATTGAGGCAAGCAGAGTGGAAAAGTTCCTTCGTAGACCCGGACGTCAGAGGCATAAGCTACCATCTCCCGCTTATCAATAACTTCCTACTACACAAATAACCATATGTACTGTCCATAGTGAGGCCACATCGTAGACCAGCATCACACTGTGGTCTGTATCGTCCTCTCAATTCCTGGAGATTGAGGAAACAGATGATGGGCAAACGCTCTAACAAAAAACGGCCTTGCCAGTTCTTCAGAAATGCCATGGCAACGCAGCCATGTGTAGCGAATGACTGCGCAGTTACAAGGAGAAAAGCTGACCCTATATGGTTATGTCGTACCGCATTCACACTCCTGCTTAAGGTTACATCACTTTGTGTGTGAGTCAGCCGGACAGTTTTGCCCAGGTGTCGTGCGTGCCCAGCAACGCGGCCATCTGTCGCCGTTGCTACTGAAGGAGAGAACATGGATCTGTTCCATGTCAGAGCGGAGCGCTATCACAAGACGCACGAGCCGACACCTTGCATGTGCTGTCATGGCACACACAACGCCTGTATGTGCCGCCGCCATGACATGGAGTTTCATATCAGGTCAGGAGGTGGTGCATGTCATTCGACAATCTGACCCCTCCTTAAGGCGTTAAAGGCATCTGTCTGTTTCCTTGAGCAAGGTCTATCCTCCTGAATGAAGGCGTACAGCAGCTGCAGCCTACATGGACGTCAAAGTTCTCCTGGGTTTGTCAGTGGTTCACCGAAAGCGAAGGGAATATTCTCCGTGAGCTCCGTGAGGTGCGTTCACACCCAAAATGAAGGCGTGGCACAAATCCTTTCAAAGTCACTGCAAAGACGCCAATAGAGATGAATTTGAACTTTTCCGCGAATTTCGCTTGATGCTTCTTCGTGACAGCCTATCAGCGTTCCCTCCCTGAGGTCCAACATGGAGGAGAAAGTGATTGTTGCCGTTTGCAGACTCCCGGAGCTCTATAATAATCATTATAAAACAATAAAAAATATAGTATCACGCCCAAAAGCTGTGTGCGCCTACGATCATATTATGAACCCATAAACTACGATGTTGGGTTCTCAGACATCTCTGGCACTTCCATGACAAGTAAAGACTCACAATATTCGCTTTGCTTTTGGTGTGACGAACAGTTACTCAGGTGAGGTCGCTCGCGCAAACCGCAAACTTTTCTTGTGCAAAGAATTCAGCATCAAGTGAAATTCGTGGGAAAGAATCAAATATGTCAACTTCAGCGAATGACGAATTTGCGAAAATGTCCATCTAATCTCGTCTTTGCATTGACTTTGTATATATTTGCTTTTGGTGTGAACACAAGTTAACGCTCTTAAAGGTGACCAGATATAATGACTGTCTATTTGTCAAAGGTATTCCGAATGGGGGTTTTATATTGAATCAATATGCCAACACTGTAGATTAGCACGGCGGTTCGGATACAGAGGCCAAGGAGAGGACCTTTTCCCCTTGGCCACCTGCGAGCATTCCTTCCCTGGGGCTTTTGAGATGTTGTCTGCTAGGTACTCGGTACAAGATATTAGGTACTTGACCATGCAGCAACGATTAACCGATAGCAAAAAACGCTAATAGTGAACACATGAGGCGACGCGCATCCTGAGAGGGCTACGGAGAGGAAAGCAAGCACTCTTCACTGTTTTGCCTACATTTGCATTTTTTTCCAGAAAAACACAGTGCACACATGCACACAGACACACAGACACACACACACAAAAACACACACCACGCACACAATACAGACACATACGCACAGTGAACGCAGCAGAGGGCCCTGTGCTTACATAACCTCTCTTTTGTGTATCTCCTCAGTGCCAAAACCGCCCCCATGTTTTTGTGTTTTAGTGTTTACTCTTCACCTTCTTGTGTGTTGTGTTATTTCAACATTTGATACCAGTGACAACAAGTGGTGTTTGTTGCTGCATGTTCATCCTACAATCCTTCCATTACTTTTTGGAATTGCATTACTATTTTGGGATTTTGACGCTAAGCTGGTAGTGCTAGCTGACCTATTTATAGCAGGATTGAGGCCAGTAGCCCATACATAACATGACCAACCAAGAAGTCAATGGATTGACTTGTCATATTTGGAAGGATTCGTGTGATGCTAAATCCATAACTGTAGGGTGAAAAAAAATGACATTTACAATGTAAACTCAAGATACTATCTAAATTAATAACTCATCCATCGGGACTGTTCGGCTTACCAAAAAACAAACAATAACGTGGATTCATACTGACATTCTCCCGACGGGATACAGCGAGATAAAGAGTTGCTAAGCAACTAGAGTCGAAGCCGGTAGTGTGCGCCTTTCTTCTCCCCATTAAAGAGGAAACATTCATTAAAACGGCCCAGAGAAAGATAAACCATTCCAGTGATGACACTGCAAACAGTATGTGCCCTGGTGGGCCTAGGTATTCTCATGGTAACTGCTTCTTTCACGGCTCCATGTGGGGGGAATTCACTGCAGGCGATAAGCTAATCCATCCACACACACTGCAAACCATGTTGATGTAGTCATAACGTAGCACTTTTGGAAAGATACACAGTGAATATATCTTTAAAAATCTCCTTTCCAGCGAGTTTTAATATTAAGTTTTTTCTTCTTGAATTGTGTATAGATATAAGAGTGTGTTATTTTAATCCCCCTTAAACCAAACATGAATAAACCAAACAAAGCAGAGCTTTGGATTTTTAAATCTGCAGTTTTCACGCCCCTTTCATGCCCCTTTCACACAGATAGAGTGAACTATCTCTCTGTCATTAATCAAAATATTGCTTGCTTATTTCCCTGTATAATTGCAAACCATGGGGGAAATACTCAATTGAAGAGCTAATTTCAGAAAGGAAATGTCTTTCTAAGATTTGCTGGCTGAATCACAGAGGTTTCATGAACTTTTTATGTTTTATATTAATTATATTCACCAGATTTACTTCCATTTGCAAGACTCAGTACGTTTACATGCACAGCTTAATCCAATTAAGGACATAGTTCGACTATGCTCCTCAATCGGACAACTGCAATTGTCAGAGTATACATGGCGGTGAGAAAATCCCTTCATTGGCCGAAGCATCTCTCACCCCGGTACGATAGGTGGCGCTGTGCCCATTTCAACAAGTGGTAATAGAGCCACCGGTGGACCTCTTTACGTCACTAGCAACAACAAACTCAGGCGGCCGCAGCATTCAAGAAAGATGTTTTCAGTAGACAGCTGTCAGTTCACTTCGGGTCAATGTCATTTCTCCGATGCTCCATTGTTCCGACCTCTCGGTCGTATGCGGACTCCTCCGGCGGTGAAGCAGCGGGAGGAGTCCAGCCGGAGGAGTCCGCCTACGACCGAGATGATGGAATGGAGCGTCGGAGAAATGGACCAGAAGTTAACTGACAGCTATCCCGCATACGGCAACAACAGCTATGTCGCGTTTCAATATGGACTTCAGAGAGTCAAAGCCAAAGTTCCTTTACTCCAATTCCTTCTCCACCATGGCCGAGATAACCCTCACTACGAGTTTTTACTAGTTGCCGAAGTACCAGAGAGTCTGAGAACCTGACGCAGTCTTTAAGATTCATAATATCAGAGAATATCCCATCATTTCGGCCGCGGCGCAATGAATGAATAAAGATCCTAAAAAAACATATATTTTGACAGATGTGCCCGAAGTTACTTTACAACCTCGTTGATGACCAACATTTAGAAAGACATGTACTTTTAATTCAGCCTTGGGTGAAATCGAAGTGTTACTTAATTCGACTAATAATCGAATAATCTAGGTGTCTTAATTCGAGTATGAGTAACTCGATTCGATTCGAATATAGTCTGACTAAGGTGTATACATGCATCTTAATAATCCAATCATAGTTGGACTAAGCCAATAATTTGACTTTATTGAATGTCATGTAAACGTACTGATTGTTGCTTCTCATACTCCATAAAAGCTGTATCTATTGATACAACTTTTTGGATATTGGATATTTACGAGCCCCAGAATAATTAATTAAACCGGTTGAAGTCTTTATACGTCAGAGTGACGCAGGGGAGACCTAACAGAAAATTGATGTAGCTCATTACACAGGCCATTTAAATGGGAACGCATCCCTCATAGGCGCCATTCACCAGGCATCTAGCTGTTACCTGATCAAACTGCAATGTCATCACTCTGCACTTTGCACAGAGTTAAAGCCTACTTCTTAACGTTTTTAGGAGGTGTCCTCACTGGGGGATCACCTCAGTTCAGTTTGTTTGGGTTGTAAAGCCATTAAGCTGTGGAAAAGTCTGCCCTTTCATGTCAGGTCTGCTCCTTCTATGGACACCTCTAAATACGTCTGTAAACCTGTTCATCTCTCCTGTGTTTCAATCAGCTTGAGATTCTGAGCATGGAATGTCTTTCATCTACTGTGTTTTTTTTCTATGGCCTGTCTGTGGTTTTATTTGATGTTGTGAACGGTTGTGTTAGTTTGGTTTATACCGCGCCGTACATCACGCTGGTTGTTTTCAAGTGGCCTCTGTAAAAACACTTACTTTGCGAGCATGGAAAGGGCACTGCGGGTGGCATGTCTGGCCCGGGGTGCCTGTGAGGCATTCCTTACTTACCACTCCTATGGAGAAGTAGTTGTTGACGATGCTGTAGGGGACTGGGTCGCCCTTCTCCTCCTTGTCTTCGGCGATGATGTCGATGTTCCAGCGGTCCAGCATCAACTCGATGCTGTGCTCGATGTCCCGCAGGGGCTTCAGCATGCTGCCCCCCTCGTAGCCTGCAGGAAGCACACTGGGGTTGGTAGAGTACAGTACAGTAGAGCACAGTAGAGCACAGTAGAGTACTGTTTCAATTTGAATACTAATGTATAGAAATTGTTCATATCTATAGTATTTGTTTGAATATATTTAAAAAACCATTCTGTATGCCACTGGCATTTGCTGTTTTCCAACCCCCGGTGTATTTCTGAGAAACTTCGTGCTGGTATTATTGTTGTGAGAATTATTGTTACTTATATTAAGACTGAGATGCTTGGTCCATTGTAAACAAGGAGCCTCACACCAGCAGTTTAGCAGTAGGGTCCAACAGACACTGACAGGCAGAGACAAAAGCAGAGTTGTGATGGGTCCGGGCCCTCCCCGACGCTCAGCAGCCCCTACCCCTACCCTGGAGGAGGAGACGAGCTCTGGCCCGGCCCCAGCAGGGGGCGGTCTCCCGCAGACGCTAATAGCTACGGCGCTAACTCGAGATCAGAGGTGAGAGCATGTCATAACGATGCTGCAGGGGAACGAGCCGCTAATGAGTGCTGTCACGCTGGGGGGGCCAGGTATTATGGGTTGTCTGCCTGCGTGCACTCGCAAAAAAAGAGAGATAAAGTGCATGAGACAGTCTCGCTGGTGTTCCTAGTGGTCTCTGTTTTTGTCCTTTAAAGACCTCACATAGCTTCATGGCATGGACAGTGGATGTCTAAGCAGCTCCAGTATTGGCTTCTTTGTATTTGTTGCTTGCCGTGACAAAAGGAACTTCACTGTTCAGAAGAACCCTGTGTTCTACTGTGCATATGATGAATAAAATACTTTGACTTTGACTGTAGATGGTTTAATAATTTCTATTGGGCTTCTTGTCATGCCTTGGGTCACTTGTTTTCAATATGTTGGTCAAATTGAACACAGTAAAGTATTAATCGAGGTACACATGTACCAATCTCTTTTTCAACTATGTTCCTGCAGGGACCACAAATGGAGAGTAAAGAACTAACTCAATCATGGTGTCTTTTTAACTGGCCAACAAATAGACTAGACAACAAGACCATTGACAAACATGTCCATTTGACCCTTGACAGGTAGAGACGTCACAAAGACAAGATAGTTTAGCAGCTTTTGAACATAGTCATGTACATTCAAATAAGTGTTGTGCACATCGCTTTGAGAAAGGATGGATTCTGACTCTAGCCAGAAGGTGTCACGGTTTACGCTGATAAGAATGTTTCTTCCATGTTTGTTTCCACATTCTTGCTAATGTTAACAGTTTCACACAAACAATCTTGTAAACATACAATCATTTGAGTGTATATGAGAACACAAACACAGACAAACACACACATAATTTGTTCCCCAAGCTTGTATACAGGTTATATATAGAAAATACAATTTGTTAGACTCGTAAAACCGCACTGCCTACTCACTGTGCCTACATAACCATTTAAAATTACATAGACAAACAAGCATTTGTTTAAACAACTGTCCGACAACACACTCAGACACGCACACAGCTCTTGGTTTCCAGTGTGAGACTCGGAGTGTGTGAGAGCAGAGCTTTCCCATGGGCCGGGTCGGTTTTATTTGTCCATCATCCTATATGGCTTGAGAGAACCCAGCTCACACTCGTCTTTCTTTAAGAACTGGTGTAGCCTTCAGTTAGCGGTTTTATTAGTTTTATTATGTATGTTAACACAGGGTGAATGGTACAATGAAATGTGTGTGACTAGGAAAACAGATCAGTTCAGCAGTAAGAGAACTAGTAACAAAACAGCACAAGTCAGTGCAGTATAAAATATGATAAAAATAAATAAATAATAGAACAACTTGTTACTATATTCAAATGAGGATTTTTTGGTCTATCAGTGAAAGTGACAAGTGTTTACAGAACTTTATATTGCATATCAGGTATGAATCAGTCCTGGAACAATCTAGCCAGTCATTGCTTTGTAAGTGAAATGGAATATTTCAGTTAATAAGCAGAGGCGCCTGATGGCCCGGTTGTGTAAACGTTCCTGAAGTCACGTAGTCCATACAGCTGTGCTCCTGTATTGTCTGCCGTCGACCCTAGCAAGGGGAACAGGCTCCTGTTCAGTGCTGGGTGCCTGTGGTCCTTCATGATGCTGTTGAAGAATATCCAGAACGGCCGGGAGTCCTTTGCCAGTGCTGTGTTCGGCCGCTTCCACCACCACTCTGTAGCGACTAGCCGCTGTGGTCTGAACGGATCCCCGTACCCGAACATAATGCAGTCGAAAGCAGGCTCTTGAAAGGTGCCCCTGTAGACTTTTGGGAGGTTAGTGAGGTCTTCAGGGCATGAAAGCCACTGGCGAGCTTGCTTGACCACAGTGTCGGCGTGTTGCGGCCAGAGAAGTCCGTACTTGGAGGAGCTTGAAGCTTCTGACCCTTTCAACCTCAGCATCACCGACGGAGGATGAAGAGATGTTTCGTACCCTGCTGAATCCTGTAGTCCACCGTCATCCTTTTAGTTTTACTGACGCTGAGCTAGGGGTTATTGCCCATTATTGAGATCCTCAGGCAACATAGGGACTGGCTTCTGGCTACATAACATGCGCAGCCCTCCCCACTCAATTAAAGCAGAAACCATCAGCCAGTAGTCATACCGTCTAACATTACTCATTCCAATTAGTAATTATACCAAGCACATGGGCTGCTTTGCAGCTTCCAAGATGGAAACACACACACACACACACACACACACACACACACACACACACACACACACACACACACACACACACACACACACACACACACACACACACACACACACACACACACACACACACACACACACACACACACCACTTTGGTCTCACCTCCTCCCCAGCGGAGGCATCGGGCAAGGTCGTTCCCCGTGCCCAGGGGCAGAATGGCCACCGGGGGATACCTGGCAAAGTTGGCCTTGTCTGCAAGCATAGAAACAAGAGATTTGGGGATTTTATTGGATGGAAAATGGTGGTGTTCGTGGGTTAGCTTTTACATGCAATTAAATGTACTGGTTCGTGGTATGATGGAACAGGATATGGGTTACCTATGCAGTCCAAGATCCAGCCCACAGTGCCATCCCCTCCACAGGCCAGCACCCTGAAGTCAGGGACGTCATGGAAGAAGTTGAGCCTAAGCAGAAAGGTAAATATGTTGTTAAGAGGGTCCTCTTCATCACCTATATAGCATCTTCTCCTATTTGCCATTAGAATGCTATTTCAACCATAGTTTGAAAATACTATCAGTAAACATATACAGTGATTATTGTGAAGGGTTTTGTGTGTGTGTGTGTGTGTGTGTGTGTGTGTGTGTGTGTGTGTGTGTGTGTGTGTGTGTGTGTGTGTGTGTGTGTGTGTGTGTGTGTGTGTGTGTGTGTGTGTGAAAGAAAGAGGAAGAGAGAGAGAGAGAGAGAGAGAGAGAGAGAGAGAGAGAGAGAGAGAGAGAGAGAGGGACACACGTGTGTGTGTCTCTAAGGCCATAAAGAAGGTGTCTACGTCAAAGGCTCCTCTAGTTTGTGTTGAGACAGAGGCGTCACCAGAAGCCTTCATCTATGGGGGCCCTTTACTGTCGGGAATTTGGTGGGTTGTAAATAAAAAACTGATGAAAGACAGGTTCTTGCCAACGTTGGCTTGACTGCAGTGTCTTTCCGATACCGAGGGTACCTAATCGATATAGGCCTACCGGAAGCAGACAAGAAACACTTCGGCCGCTTGCTGGAGGTTTCGCCCAAGAATGTATAAATAACAAGTAAGTGCTTCGAGGTCTAAATCACTTCAGGTATTACTTTTTCTCACACATGAGACGTCTGCTGAGACACGCCCCATTAACCTCTCCACCAAGCCATGGAACAACACATTAACCCTCCCCTACACACACATACACACACAAACATTAAAACACATATCCTCCGGTACAGGTCCACTGGCACCTCAGACGTGATTGGAATGGGACCGGCATACAGATTCACTGACCCAAGATCTGCGGATGATTGCCTGATCTTGTGTTGTGCTCTATGTTTTACAGACCAAGTCCTTACGAATGGCTAGTAAACCATCTCTGGGGATCAGCCAGAACCGCTGCAAGAACTCCCCCCTATAATAGGCGCTGGACGCAGAGAGGTGCTGGGCAAGCAGTTGCCCCTCTCCTGGCTACTGTGAGGTGCCTGAATGTACTTGTACATAGCCCGGCCCAAGCACGTGTCACCGCGTGTATCCTATACACTAGCGCCTGAAAAATAACTATTTATCAGCCAAGAGCTGTTGGCTGCTCTGCCTTGTGCATGGAAGGAGAGTATCAGCGGTGGGTGTGGGGGAGAGGGGAGCCAGGCCAGGTGCCTGGGAACAAGCCAAACAGCCTCTAATGAGGGCAATGACAGCCGGATACTTTAACTCACTAGACAAATAGCTGCAGGTTAGCCCACACGGAGGCCGTGGAGGCGGTTGCTAGGGAACACTGGGGTCCAGACCTGGCGAGTCGGCCTGGAGATAAGGCGGCAGACCTCTCGTTAGCGTCAGAGTCTTTGGTTCTTTGTGAGTGTGGGTGTTGATGTGTAGAGACAGTGCATATCAGGGTGGGTCTTTGGTTCTTCGTTTGTGTGTGTGTGTATTGCACATGCCTGCCTGTGTGTAGACTGCGTGCCTATTCTCTCCTTCTCTCCCTCATTCATTCTCTTCATAACTATTAGTCATAGATAACTATACAATTATGTCTCTCTCTGCACTATCCTATGTGCTGTTCACAATATTGTTGTTGACATTGCTAATAGCAAATGCATATAGACACTGCACAGCCCCCTAAAGGCCCCTGTGCCTCTCTGCGTCTCTCTCTCTCTCTTCCACACAATATCCTCTAGAGGGAGGAAGCTGAGCAAGTCGTGCCGAGAGAGAGAGAGAGAGAGAGAGAGAGAGAGAGAGAGAGAGAGAGAGAGAGTCAAGGCTATTGTGAGGTGCTGCATATCTATTCCAATGAACCAAACCCTCCACTGCATAACGTTTATCTCGAGGTACAGCATGTCCTCGGCACTCACCGATGCATATTACCAAGGGAATGTGTGTGTGTGTGTGTGTGTGTGCGTGTGAGTGCGCTTGTGTGTGTAAAGCAAAGCAAAACAACTTTGAGAATACTTGGTGATAGAAACCGAATTCCAGCTGAGCTACCTATCTATTCCATAATCAAGTAGTAATATTATAAATAACTTGTACCATGAATTTATGATTAACTTGCGATCAAAAAATGTACCAAAGGGAAAAAACAAAACGAAATAAACAATTATTGTCTACGTCACTATTTTTTTCCTTTGGGTCTTAATCTATCTCCTTGCTGTACACCTGAGAGTAGTGTGTTGCTATAGTACACAGCAAAAAGTACCCACTAAATGCAATACAATTATGAACATTGGATTGAGGGTTACTATTGGTCAGACCTACCCCACAGTGGGCCCCTCTCGGTCCAGACTATACACCTGTCTGGGGTTCAGAAGGTACCGGAGTTTCCTAAGCACCCTAGAGTAGGACGAAGGGAGGAAGGAAGGAGGGACATTCTATGATTATCAAAGTACACACTCAGCTGTAGAGACAGGAGAACAGCTTACATGCCAGGATTGATGCGAGTATAAGGATTGGAAAGCTTCAGTGTTAGTGCAAGGAGGACTACTGGTATTTGACCGTGTCGATTTTTAATTCAAATTAGATTGTGTTATAACATTTAAGTTTTTTGTTTCTTTTAAGAATGGTGACCTTTGCTAGCAAAGTTATTCCAAAGGATTCTGTGACATCTTGTAGCTATGCTTATTTGACACATATAGACTGCGGGCATGAAAGAATCTCTTTCCTGCAACCTTGACCAAGGGGAAGTTGTTCAAATGCCTATTTGAGCCACCACAATGGACCTTTGCACAAGATTTGAGCATGTATTCATGCATTTCAAAAATAGTTATATTTTCTTTTGTTGACTTAAGGCCAACTGTACAGCGGCGGATGAAAATCACGGAGGACACACGGACACCAAACAACCCTCAGAAAGCTACTATTCATTTCCTGTCATATCATGCGCTACAGGCAGTATAGCATTTAAATGTAAATGATATTTGGAATATTACTATGAACAAACAAATAGAATACTCGACGATGTATTTGTAAAAATACGAATAGAGACTTGCATCGTGGTTAAAGTGAGTTAAAGTGAGCAGTTGGAGGGAGGTACCCTGCACTAAAGATGGAGTCTTGCTCAGTAGCTGTTACTCCATGAAGAATGGTGCGCAAAGGTGGGTGAAAGATTGGCAGAAATGGTGAAAACAAAGAGAAGGTGGTAAGGGTGGACATTTTTTACAGCTTTCAAAACACCTAATAGCATTCAGCAGAGGAGAGAAAAAACAGATGGCAATGACCAAAACTTGCTTCAGCCAATTAGCTTAATTGGCGTCAAACCTGGATAGACAGAGAAAATACTGTCCCGTATGGGGCTGGCAAGTTAAAAAATATCCCTTTTTTGTCTATTAATAGAGGATAATTTCCTTTTATAATAGTGTTTAGTAGTCCGTTGCTATGGTGACGTGTCAGAGAAGGCACAGTCTGTTTCCCGGTTTTCTGCTCGGAGCAGAGGCCGGGGAACACTGAACACAATCATTTACAGCTTAAATAGCAGTAATGCGTAATAACAGCATTCAGGGAAACAGCGGGGAACAGCTGAGTCGCCTCGGACTATCATTACAATCTCCCACTTCTTTTCTCTGCCTCACGTAGTGGTGGCATTTGGAAGAATGCTGCTGCTAATGGCACATCAGGCCCGGGCTGAATGGCTTAATCCTATGGGGAAAAAGGGGGTGTATCTGAACGAGGAGGACATTCGCCTGGCTCCCCAGACCTTGTGAATGTAACGGTGCTCCTTGCCCCATCGGGCTCGTTTGGAGGAGCGCATCTAGAAACCGCGTCCAAATGGTGCCAATGGTTAAGTGGTGAGTGGTGAGACCCAAACCTGATCATAAGGGGAGGCTGCTGTGGGAGGCCTTGACTTACCGCTCGCCCTGCCTGCCTCCGCTCTTGGGGTTGACCAGTACGAGGAGAGGGTGGGTGCCTGGGAGAGGGCTGATCTGAGAAACGACAAACAGCATTGGTCAAACCCGTGAGAACCCGAGAGATGGCTGGTGAGATGACGTGGAGTCAAAGGGACGGATGGTGGGTTTGGTTTGTGTCAGAGTGGACGGTGGACCAGGGTGCTGCTGACCTGGAGAGCCTGGCCGTCCCCGGGGTTGAATTTGAAGGTGTGGTTGGCGTCGTCCGGGCTGGTGCTGGGCGGGGAGTCGCCCTCACCACGCTTCACCGCGGAATGGCGGTCCTGTGGACGGTCGGCAACAGAGGAATATGTGAGCATGGTATGGACAGGTTTGGACAGGGAGGGTCAGGAGTGGGTAGGTATGGACAGGGAGGGTCAGGGGTGGGTAGGTATGGACAGGGAGGGTCAGGGGTGGGTAGGTATGGACAGGGAGGGTCAGGGGTGGGTAGGTATGGACAGGGAGGGTCAGGAGTGGGTAGGTATGGACAGGGATTGGTAGGTTTGGACATGTATGGTTAGGAATGGATGGATATGGAGGCCTTACAGAGGAACGGTATTCCTTTAAAGGTTGACAACATAAGTTTTGGTGATAGATTCTAGACTTTTCTAATATTTGCCATGATAACATTAATGAATAACATGCCGTTTAATGCTATCCTAAGAAACCGTAAAGGAAACCACTGAACGTCTCTCACCAAGACGACGGGGCAGATGTACGAGGGCAGCAGAGTGTGGTCCCTCACGGCCCCTCCATCGCACTCCGTCTTCACATTGGATGCGCACTTATTATGGAGCTAGTCAGGGGAAAAGAGACACACGTAGTGGATACGTCAATGGCATCCATCTGTAAGAATACTGTTAATCAACGCAAGGCCAAGTTACTGCTCAGAGACCGAAAATGAACAAGCGGCACTCATGACAGAAGTGAACACAAATGCTCTGTTAGCAGTTCCGCCAATACAAAGTAAGGAGTATGATGACATCTAGTGGATTTGTAAGGCAATTACAATTTCATGTTAAAAATGTTTTCTGCCTTTATTTTTAGGTAAAATATCAACAACAACAACAACAACAACAACAACAACAACAACAACAACAACAAAAGCAAACTTAAGACTGACCCTCCAATTTGAATCTCTTTGGGATAATACAAATTTGATATGAAGAATTTGTGTGTCTTTCTGTGTGCACGTTTGTGTGTGTGTGTGTGTGTGTGTGTGTGTGTGTGTGTGTGTGTGTGTGTGTGTGTGTGTGTGTGTGTGTGTGTGTGTGTGTGTGTGTGTGTGTGTGTGTGTGTGTGTGTGTGTGTGTGTGGTGTGCGTGTGCTTGTGTTCATGAGCACCGTCGTGTGTGTGTAACCACTCACAGTGATCTGACACCACACGCAGTGCAGCCCCGTTAAGCCCTGGTAACACTTGATGCTTCTGTGACAGCGATCGCACTTGGTGGGAGAGTTGCCTTCCATCCACACGTGCTGCATAGCCTGGGGGAGGGGCGGGGGAGAGGCACAAACAAACATATGAAGTAGAATACAAAAGAAGAATAAAACATAGAAAGAAAGAAAGATGAAATGCAACTTTACATTAGCAGTGAGTCACACAAATAAATGCAATGATTCAAACAAAAGCTACAGAAAAGCAGGCCCGTCTTAAATCATCAGGCTCCTTCCTTCTCAACCAAGACAGACCAGGATGCTATGTGATGTGTGACGCCATGCACAGGCAGCACTCCTCTGAGCTGGGGATAGCCAAGCATACAGGCCCCAGAGAGCATTATGGAGAGGGCCAAATCAAATCGACTATAATACAGAGGCTGTTAAGTAGGTCATAAGGTACGTAAACACGGCTCATTGCTCCAATAATCTGGGCCCGGAGCCAATGAAGACCTCAGCTCCACAGGCCTGTCTGTGTTGTAACCTCTACTTATTACCACTACATCTACATCTCACAGGGAGTTAAGCATGAGGGGTTCAGGCATTAAGGCCCCATTCAGACCATAGGTTAAGATTGACCTGCGGCTTGAGGATATTCATTCTTCGTTAGCTCTCCAATGAACCTTTTGCAACGTTGGACAGCATCAGATACAAGGTAATAATGAGTTGTACGTGTGCACACCGTGCTTGTGTAGATACTCACATTGGTGTGTCTGCGGGACTTGGCGTATGTGCTGATGCAGGCGGCGATATCTTTGGACACACAGCGCTCGTGAACAGTGTACTTGCATACTAAACAAGGGGCATGGGAGATGCAAAAAACAATGAATCAATAGAGCTGAAACATTCTTGACACAACAGACTAATAGGAACTGGTCAGCACAGCATTGTATGTGCACACAGCATTAGATTGGCAGAACCATTACTGTTGCCCTATAAGCCTACTCTGCTTGTTGAGGTTCATTATTTTCTAACAGGCTGCCCTCCTCGTCATGTTCGTATCTATAAGTAGGGGGGTCTCGTGGCCTCTTGGTGCAAATTAATTTGATCTTCTTTCAAGAGTCATGTTCTCTACTCTCGTAAGATTAAAGCCTCTGCAGGTAATATTTGAGAGTTTTTAAGAGCGAGAGAGCAGAAAATAGCAGAAGAGAGCAAGATTTTGAACATGAACAACGCCTTCTCCCTCTCTGCTCCCTCTGACTCTGAGTGTGGTCATCACCTACCTGTGATGCAGGCAAGGTGGATACCGAACGCAATCAGGGTAGAGATGCCCTGATTGGCCAGAAATGACCCAGGAACAGTGTAAGACCTAATTTGGCCCACACAGAGGCAGGCGCATTCTACCAGAACAGATATTCTAACGGAGGATTTCACTCCGTAATAGCTGATTGATGGCTATGCAATTTCTAACCACTTACACTCAAATAATAGCTCTTACATATAAGCTTTAATCTAGAGCACCTTTTA
>NC_079431.1:12970298-12975298 GCF_026213295.1 Gadus chalcogrammus
CTCTCTGTCTGTCTCTCGCCCGGTGTTTACCTCAAGGGAGGCGCAGGGTGAGCCTGCGGTCGACAGGGCAGCCCTAAGTCAGGAGGGTTAGTCCGGTTCTGTGTGCGCCGTCACGTCTTCAGGGGCTAAAGAGGTCGGCGGTGGGCCCGCGCCGGCCCGGGGCTTGGCGCTCACCCAGTGACCCGGCCCCCTGTCCCCTGCCCCCGGCCGGTCCCCCGCGGATCTGATCAGGTGAGGTAGCTGGCAGCACCGAGGCCCGTCGCTGTCACTCTGAGCTCAGATGCTAAGTTGAGTCGAGCTAGGTCAGGGTTATTTATATGGCACCTATTCACTGTGGCCGTCCCAAAGGCCTTCGCAGGCCCGCGGCCTTAATGAGATTCATTGGCTTCCATCAACCCCAAGGCAGGGGACCGGAGCCCACTGGGAAGAGGCCGTCTCAGACAGAAGGGGCGCAGGTGACAGAGTGCAGATTGTGGGATGGTAAAGTGCATTGAGTGCAGAGCGGGAAGCCACTATAGGAAATTGAACGCATGACTGATGCCATCAGATAAAAGTAAGGTCCATCTTTTTTTAGTTACGGTATGGATGTGCAGTTACGTTTCAACCAATACTGGCTGTTGTGGTTAAGTAGATGCATAGTTAATGTTATGGATCAACGAAAACCTTGATGACCTCTTGTTATGTTATTACGGGTTATCAAGGCGTGCATTAAGCCTAAGATGTTCCATGCAGACTGTTTTCCCTCTTCGCTTCGTAACCAAGCAGGTGACCAATCACAATACGTGGTTTGCGTGGCCAAGCGTGGTGCAGCAGAATTTAGAGAAGTACAAACTACACAAATTAACAATGAAGGGGGGAACATTTCAGACAACACTCCAGTACTCTCCTACTCCAACTCAGTCTTTCCAAGACTGAGTCAATTAGCTTTGAGATACATTTTAACACACTTTTTCGACATTTTCCTGACGGTATAATTGATTGGTGTGTAAACAATACATCCCTCTGTGAACTCATTTTTATTTTAGATTTTAAGATCCTGTTGTCCATGGCTTTAATCAGCTCTATCTTATCTTATGCTGAACACCAGAGCTGTGGTGGACCCTGAATCCCCTCCTCCGCCTTGATGTGGAGGAGATGTCCTGTCACTCACACTCCAGCTTGTCCTCGGGGGTCCCGTTCTCCAGCAGGGAGAGGTAGCAGACGATGTCCTTCAGGAAGACCACCTGGGGGGAGGCCAGCATCGGGGAGCCCTTCTGGGGCGAGGGGCTGCTGCGGAGCGACAGACGCTTCTCCGGGCGCTTCCTCTCTGGAGGGGAAGAGGGGGGGGGGGGGGGGGGGGGGGGCATCTGTTCACAGGCGTCTTTCATTGTGTCCATGCACGGACTCAGAACCATACACGGGGAATTAGATGGATGGATCTCGCTGCATTCATTTCCTTATGAAATTTGATGTGCTGGACACAATCAAATCAAATAAAATAAATTGCAGACACAAACAAGCAAAAACAACTTACCGTACTAATAAATAGCTCCAGACAGACATGATGACTCTGCTCTTCCAGAGTTGGAATAGTGTCTAAGCCTTAGACACTATGACACTTGGTATCTGTCTTTATGGAGTCAATTACCATACGACCATGCTATGACATGTTATGACCGCATGTCCCTATGAGCGACAACAATAATGTTAACATGTTGTGACCGTATGACCCTATGAGCGACGACCAAAATGTTGACATGTTGTGACAGCATGACCCTTTGAGCGACCACCATAATAATAAAATGTTGTGACCACATGACCCCATGAGCGACGACCGTAATGCTGAGATGATATGACCGCATGACCCCATGAGCGACGACCATAAAGCTGACATGTTATGACCACATGACCCCATGAGCGACGACCATAAAGCTGACATGTTAAGACCGTACGAGCGTTGACCATAAAGTCAACATGTTATGACCGCATGACCCAATGAGCGACGCCCATAAAGCTGACATGTTGTGACTGCAGGACCCTACGAGCGTTGACCATAAAGCTGTTGTGACCGCATGACCGTACGGCCGTCGGGCGTTGGGCGTCACCTGGGGACAGGCGTGGGGACACCGGGGACGGGGCGAGGCCCGAGTTGGGGGTGAGGGCGTTGCTGCTGCTGCTGACATCGCCGGGCCTTCCATGGGTGCAGGGGGACCGCTGGGAACCCCCCAAGGGGGTCTGGGCGCCCTTCCCGGAGCGCTGCGAGGACGACCGGGACGAGCAGGGCGAGGCGGTGGTCCCAGAGCCGGCGGCGGCCATCACACCGCCGTGCTCCGGAGTGTGCCGTCCCATGGCGGACAGGATGCTCCTCCCATTCATCCCTGAGAGAGAGAGAGAGAGGGGGGGGGGGGGTCGAGGGAGAGAGAGAGGTGGAGATGGAGAGAGCGAGAGAGGGAGGGGGGAGGGAGAAGGTTGGAGAGAGAGAGAGAGAATGATGGGGAGAGAGGGAGAAGTAGGAAGAGAAGGATATGGAAAGCAAGAGAAAAGGAGGGGGTGAGTAGGGAAGAAAGAGGTAAAGAGAGAGAGAGAGAGCGAGAGAGAGCGAGAGCGAGAGCGAGAGAGAGAGAGAGAGAGAGAGAGAAAGAGAGAAAGAGAGAGAAAGAGAGAGAGAGAGAGAGAGAGAGAGAGAGAGAGAGAGAGAGAGAGAGAGAGAGAGAATTAGAACAATTATATAAATATATAGCGAGTTGGAGGGCGTGGTGTGTGAGGTTGATTTGTTAGTGGTGCAGGTCAATAAACAGAGTCATATAAAGACGTCATCACAATGAAATTGCAATTGCATTAAACTAAAGTTAGAAGGGAATGGGGGTGATGACATCACAACAACGAACACACCAGTAAATACACACAACACACACATTGTCCCCACAACAGTCACATCACCGGCACAGGCACGGCACGAGGTCACACGGCTATGGCTTGAACACACAACCAAGGGAGCAAGGATTATATGTTATTAATATCAGGGGGGACTTGCTGTTTGCCCATTAAGATGATATCACCCACCGAGGTCTGACCTCATCAGCCTGCCTGTGATACCTGTAATGGGGGCACAGGCCACTTCGGTCTGTATAGAGATGCCTGCGTCAATGGAGCGGGTCTCTGCGATTGGTCGAAGAGAGATTTGAAGGAGGAGGAGGAGGAGGAAGGAAGGGAGACAGGGACAGATGTAGTGTCAACCATAGACTGCTGAGAACGAGACAATGTCACAGCATGTTTTTTTCGGTGGCAGGTCAGGGCTGTGTGAGGCCGAACACAGGGATTAATTTAGGCTTTTCGTGGAGGGTTGGATCAATGTATCATGAATTCTGCAGTGTGAATCCGAATTAGTTTGCTCTGATACATGTCAACTAATTACAGAGTGCAGTCAGTATAGACAGATTCTCATAAATGCCTCAAACACAAAATGGTGACTGTAGGACATTTTCATATCACTCTTAGTGGAAGAAAGACAAAATATTTACTGACATACAGTATTTACAATACTGATTTCTATTAATACGTTTTTGAACAATTAATCGTAATCATTTGGAACTGTTTCTGACTTTTCATGTCAGAATTCAAATTAAATGATATACATTAAGGAAGTACATTATTTCCTTCAAGTAATCTGTCTGTATTTGGACACACTGAACTCTGAAATGGGAACCAGGTTAGTGCTTGTTACCTCCTGGATCTATAATGTAGATATCCCCTATATCATAGACACATGCAGAGGAGAAAGAGAAAGCAGTGTAGAAAAAGCAGAAGGCAGAGCACTCAAGTGGAATACAACACAATCACACCATAACAGTTTCTTTAGCTTAACAAGTGTTTGCAGTTATTTTGTGACAATAATCTATTGCGAGCATTTCACAGCAAATAATCTGTGGTGGGCACTGTGTGTGTTACGAAGCAAATAACAGCATGGATCTAAACAAACCCATGCAGCCAAAAACACTTGAAAGGAGCTGAGCTTGAGTACACCATTGGAATCACAAGCTCTACAAGAAAAGTGCTTCCTCGTCTCAATAGCCCTATGACGTTCGAGTCTGCGCAGTCAACAGCAGGTGGCGGTGTTGCGACATGTTTGGTGACTTCCTCGGGAGCGTGACCGATCCAACAGTAGTCTTCAAAACAAGCCCTGTGGATTGTCGTTTCATTTTGATGGAGTAACAGTCAAACAATGTAATTTAACTTCGAGAACGATCGCCCAAAAATATGAACCCAGACAAGGACAATATGTTTAAAGAATGTAAAAATGACCTGAGTGAACCACTCATGGCGAAAACAATTAATTGACGTAGCCTATCTCTCTTATTACCGCACAGCACCGCGATTCTACAACAGCAATGAAGATGTCATCCATTGAGCTGCGGTAAAACATGGGTACACCAGGTGTCCTTTAACACACACACACGCACACACACACACACACACACACACACACACACACACACACACACACACACACACACACACACACACACACACACACACACACACACACACACACACACACACACACGTGTACACTAGAGTTCACCATTACCATCCCCTTTCCTCAGGACCTCAGGCCCCACCACGGCACAGAAAAACATAAAGTCTGCCTCAGAGGTCCTTCTTTCCCCAACCCTCCATCTGCCCCCACCTCCTGATCAGCCAGGCAGAACATGCGGTTCCCCTGCAGCAGGGCCCGTACGCAGATGCACTCCCACATGTACACACCCATAATGGAAGGGAGGGGGTGGATGTGGCGATTGCAGATTTGCCCGAGTTAAAAGAGGAGGTAATAGTCTGAGTGACGTCTGTCTGACTGCTTGGCACGGCTAATTGACACAAAGTGCCCGTGATTAATCAATTATATAATTTATGACGTATGCGCGTGCAATCGTGTTTAGTATGATTTTTTTTAGTATGCAAGTCGTTCCTGTGTGTCATTTAACTTGCATTAATAGTGGTGTATGTCATAACTGAAAATACAA
>NC_079431.1:12980298-12987798 GCF_026213295.1 Gadus chalcogrammus
GGGGGGGGGGGGGGGGGGCGGCATGGTGAGTCACCCACCGGGGACATGGTGGTGTGTTGTCTTACTATTACATGCTAATCCCTCCTCACCATGCACACAGAAAAAAAGACTCAGCCATTAGCGTGCATTAGCACACACACCCACCCACCCTCCCACACAAGCACACAGACGTGCACACACGCCGCACACAGATGCACACATTGCAAACACTCACTCAACACAGAAGACGGGTGTCTTACACATTAACACCAACAAGGACAGAACAGACCCTTTTTTCCACAACCATCTCCTCAAACACACACACACACACACACACACACACACACACACACACACACACACACACACACACACACACACACACACACACACACACACACACACACACACACACACACACACACTCAAACACAGGACAATGCTACTGTGATTGGAACACACCAGCAGTGGCTGCCGCTCACAGGGCCAGACTTGAGCACTGATGTGACATCCAGGAATAAGCGGTGGAAGGGACTCCCTGTTCCACACATCACCTCATCTACTTTAGTGCTCAGCTGCTGCTGCTGCTGCTGCTGCTTCCGCTGCTGTAAACTCCCCCACTCTTTACTCGGCCAGTTCTGTCTGGCATTAGGTGTCCATTTGGACGATGAGGTTTGGACTTAAGTCGAGGGCGCAGGCCGGTTTTGAATCTAGTGCATATGATGCTTGAAAAGCCGGCAAGAATCGTGGAAAATAGAGCGTTTTTTTTACTGGGGATGTGTGCAAAACACATGGGAGCATTGAGCCAACAAGTAGTTGTTTTTAGTTATGTGTGTAGGGCGCCTGTTTGGCCAGGGGGGGAATCTATGAGCCATGTCATGTGCTGTTATATTTGAACAGACATCTCTGATTCCATTGGTCTCGCCCTTTAAGAATACTGATATTCACAGTGACTCTTCTTGGTCGGCTGACAAAGTAATTTAACCCGCCGTTGATTTGTTGGTCATTTTACGGTCATGGTTTGAACTAACATAGATGGATCAGATAACATCGACATCATTAGGTATCATGACTGGCTAAAAGTCAAAATGCCCAGATACCTATTATAGTTATGTTTTTGACTTATTGACCTGAAAACACTCTCACGCAAGGACGCACACACATTCGCACACATTCGCACACATTCGCACACACACACACACACACACACACACACACACACACACACACACACACACACACACACACACACACACACACACACACACACACACACACACACACACACACACACACACCCTCACATACACATGCACATGCACACAGTCTGAGTCCTGTATCAACAACACTGGCAGATGACATCAATCTAACTCATGAGTCATCTATGGCCAAACAGTGAATACCCGATATTAAACTGCAAGTGATTGTTAGTGATGTTGTGCTAAATTAAAGGATTGGTATGCAAACTGTACGGTAACTGCAGGCACTGCATTCAGGGACAGAACAAATGCATCCATGCTTTATCTACATGGATAAAAATGATCTCCGATAAACACGGGATGAAAAGACATGATCTATGAGAGATTTGACCTCACAAAACAAATGTATATCTCTTGTATTGTATGCAGACGTTAATATAAACATTGACACACACACACACATACATGCACGCACACACGCATGCACGCACATGCACGGACACACACAACCACACGGGTATGCAGTGTGTGAAGAGCAGTTCTACTCACACTCGCTGTACTTCTGGAGTTGGGAGAACTCAGCCGGGCTCAAGCACACCCAGCTCCCGTCCCCCATTCTGCCCTGGGGGGGGGGGGGGGGGGGGGGGTTACGCCTAGCCTCAGAGACAGCTGGTAGGCCGAGGGGCGGCGGTGGAGGAGGAGGTGGACGGCGGTTATCGTTATCCTTGGGTCAGGCTGTGAGCCGGGACGAAGGCTAGCGGGAGGGCTGTCATCTCTGCATCGCTATGGCAACCGGCGCTCCGGGGCGGATGGCGGGGAATAACTGCGGCCCTACGGTGTAGCGAGGGCGCGGTGCGTCATGCGGGTCCCCGGGAGGTCGTGGGATGTCACAGAGATCGGAGGCCGACCGGCCTGAACGTCCTGATCTGTTCTCGTAGGGCTCGGGCGTGGGGGGCGCGGGGGGGGGGGGGGGGGGGGGGGGGTATGTGACGGGTCAGCTCACTCTGATTACCATGTGTGGCGAATCAAGGAGGCGAAACGGGGCAAATAATCAATGTGTGTAATATTTATAAGCTCCCGGGCTGGGAGAGATGGGTCTCACTCCACTGGAGTGCAAGGGTAGTGGGCTTTGGGGAGCGGGAGGGCCTTGATGGTGGGTGTCCTTCACAGGGAGAGCTGGCACCTAATGCCGGACTGGCAGGGCGACGTCGGAGGGTCCCCGTAGATCAGAGGCAACGGCCAACGCCTACTTGGGCCTAGGGTGATGGAGAGAAGAGGGAGGGAGAGGGAGACAGAGTAAGGGGGAGGGCGTAAATTATCGATATGCAATATATTGACGTCATCAAACTGCTAACAGATGAATGCGTTCCGGCTCCGAGGGTTGAGCATGGAAACACACAGGAAAACAGATTACGGAAAGAGAAAGACAGAGATGGTGGGGATTATGGATAATCACTCAAATTCATCAGCCATTTTGAATTTATTTGATTAATCTCCGCCCATATAGTGCCGGTCTACAGGTTATAGAACATATTTTCCCAGTTTTGTCCATCATTTGATAATGATAACATAGAATATATTAGGAATATTGGATGTAAAGATGTTATGCAATTATTATATCCTGTTGGTAATTCTCTAAAGGTGTATAAACAGATTACATTATTATTATAGTACATTATTATCTTATGTTATGTCATTATATTTTAATATATTCGAAAAACTTCTCTGTACATTGTATTATTATATATAATATTATTCTATATTTATAAGAATTAATTTAAAATCATAAATGCTAACCTTTCATGCAAAAGTCAAAATTAGGCCAATCTGGGAAATACTGACTCATACACGGAAAAATGCCACGATTTGACCACTCCTTAAAAATAACATGGGTGGAGAATTTTGTGGTTTTTCATCTGATTATTCCCGAGCGATGCAAGACACAACATGTGGAGTCAAGCTGGCTCCATCCCACAGCCTTAAGTATTTAGCTCATGCATCTTACCACTTAGCAATGTCATCAGAAAAACCATAGATCCTGTCCTAACATCCGCCATTAATAACCAATAGCACAACCTATTGATTGCCTGTGCCAGAGACAACATAACTCAATTGCCTGTGGATGGATGAGAGGTCCTAGTTTCCAAAAGTGGCAGAGAAACCTTCCGTACGAAGAGGATGACTGCAGTCACAAAGGACCTGGGATCCCAGTGTCAAAAAATACCAGCGTCACGCAAGGAGACCCACTGCAGAGACGGGTGAAGGGAGTGAAGGAGGCGGGAAGGGAGGGAAGGTCAGCTGGGGAGGACAACAGGGGGGGAGGATGGTGGATGGAGGTCTGGGAAGGGAGTACCTAGCTACCTATGGGGCAGAGTGTGTTCCCCACAGAGTGATCTTGGCTTGTTAACATGCGTTGCCCCCACCCTTTCCTGTTTTCTGGGCCTCAGTGCTTTCCTGACAACACGGGAGAGACGGGGTGGCACGTAGAACTAATGGCTTATGCATGCTTAGAGACGGGATATGAGGAAGTGAAGGGCAAGCAGATGAATTGGTTGTCAAGGACATCTCGGCGAGGGGATGGGCTTGTGTGTGTGTGTGTGTTTGTGTGTGTACAATGAAGTATAACTTCCTGACAGCAGTCATGTGTCGCAGTCAGCTTTGTTTGTGTGTGTGTGTGTGTGTGTGTGTGTGTCTGTGTGTGTGTGTGTGTGTGTGTGTGTGTGTGTGTGTGTGTGTGTGTGTGTGTGTGTGTGTGTGTGTGTGTGTGTGTGTGTGTGTGTGTGTGTGCACAGGCTAAGGCGACGGAAGAGAGAAGGACATGCCAATTACAAGTATGGGGCCTCCCCTGTGCGCAGTGAGGAATTCTGTTTTGCTCAAGCGGTTGTCTAGCAACGATGATGTCACTACAGAGCATAGCAAAGAGATGTACCATTGGCGCAAAAACAATGCAGCTGTTTTATGAACAGCTGCACTGTTAGCATGTAAATAACAGTCCTGTTCTATATATATATATATATATATATATAGCAGGACAACAGGATATTATAAATATATATCTATACATACACATTCTGTGTATATATTTAGATACAGAATGTATCATGTAAATACTTATACTCATCTGAAATACTCATCTGCACACACAAAGGGCCAAATGCACTGGCAAGGACAAGGGCAGGAGGTACGCCAAGCACTGCCACCCAGGGACAAAGCCTTTAAACTACCTCTCAATAATAATAAGCCCGCCAAAAGTACTCGTCTGTATCAGCCTCCTTCTACTCTCCCGTTCGATAGCAGTAGTTTCTAAGATGGGTGACTCACCTTTCTCTCTGTGTGAGGAGCAAAGAGGAGAGAAAGAGGGGATATTAACACCTTCACAGTGCATTATGTTCATTCAAGTACATCGTCTGCCTCACTCGTGCGTACATGACACCACATCACAGCACGCCTCCTAAAGAGCCTCCAGAAGTATGGAGTACCATTGCTCCAACTGTAACAGGTACCATTAAAAACAACCTTATAGGAGTACTGCTATATATATGAAATAAACACATGCAGCTCGGAGGTTAATGTGGTAAAAAAAAAAAGTATATAAAAATATATAATCTTTAATTTGAACAGAGCACTGATGGTAAACTAGGCCACTGATGATGAACAAACTGTTATAAAAAAAATGAGGAAGAGGGGTGGAAAATTGAAACACAATACAATGGATATCATGTTCATAGGGAGAGCAAGAGCGGAAAGAGAGAGAGAGAGAGCAGGGAAGAGAAATAGATGTAAGCAAGAAAGATGGAGTTAGCCAAAAAAGGAAGCATGAGAGAGAGAGAGAGAGAGAGAGAGAGAGAGAGAGAGAGAGAGAGAGAGAGAGAGAGAGAGAGAGAGAGAGAGAGAGAGAGAGAGAGAGAGAGAGAGAGAGGTTTTCCTCAAAAATTGCAATTCAGTTGGATGATGTCTAAATGATACTCCTTCTGTTAATCATCCCACTGGTTTCTGGCTGGGGAGACTCTCTCGTCAGGAAGTGTGTGTGAAGGAGTTGATAAGGATTGTGTGTCTTCGGGTTCTAAGCTCCCTGTCAATCAAAGATGTTGACATAAAACCTTGTTGTACGCTGGCCTTGGTAGCCGTTTGTTAGTGGTGTCATTTTTTTAAGGCCGCTTGGCCTCATGATATTAGAACTTCGGTGGTGAAGGCAGAAGGTTTGTGATGTTTATGTTAGATATAAATCATTAACACACCACAAAGATTATCTTTGTGATCCAAGCACTTGCTAAAAATAGATCCCTAAGCTAACTAGGTCAGTTAAGATGTTAGCTTACTAAACAAGGCTCTGCAAACACATCCCACGAGGTGAGGGTTCTCTTTCAATAGACATGGAGACTCCATGTCTAATGAAAGGAAAAAGGTCAAATGGTCCTTTGAAGGTTATTTTCTTGCGATGAATGATTTTGACTTTCACAGTCCCACCAATCAACATATTATCGATCAGAAACAAATACCATTTTCTTTGTCAGTTTCATATCGTTATTCGTCCCCTGTCTATTGGAGGCACATTGGTTGACACACATTTCATTACACCCCGTCCCCTTGATATCAGGGCATGTTTCAAAGCGCAGTGCTTTCAAGGTCCCATCACAGCATCTTAATGGGGTGTTGACCTTGATATACGTTTTTTTGGCCATGCATGATTTGGAATAATCAATCGTTTGATGGTCTAATAACAAACAATCTTTAACTGTGGGGCCGATAGTAGGATGTCTGCCTCTGGTTTACAGGGCTATAAAGGGGGAATCTGATATTTAATAATCATTTTACAAACCTGAATATTATATGTATATATATATATATATATATATATATATATATATATATATATATATATATATATATATATATATATATTTGGAGGTTTGGTTATTATGGCAGAATGTGTGAAACGCTGTTACATATAACATACATATTATAGTTACATATAACTATAACATATTTTGAAACATGTCACATGAATACAGGCCATTTGCCGTATTGTTGATCATCAAGCAGACTGATGATTGATGGCATCTGGTTAACAGATTCTGGCTCAAAGACATCCTTCATTTAAACTAAGACTGAGGCGCCAGACTAGACAGCATTAGATTACTATATACACATATGGGTATTGTGTCTCATGCTACTATCTCAGCGCTGGAATGTCATACTGTATATGTAAATACCTTTGCCATGTATGTACACCTGAGGTCTCGCTCTCATTTTGTTATCCTCTGTTATTTGCATTACTCCATTTAACCATCTGTAGGCTTGCATGCTACTATATGTATTTTGATGTATGCCTCAAACAAGCCTGTGCTATATTTACCTAACCACGGGACTATGTCTTTCGGTGTGTGCCACTGACTTCTGTGAAATGATCCATACAAATAGCAGGGCTGTTTGTGTGCAGGCAGTTGGCTGAGTTTCATCTGCCTTTCCCTCGAGATCATGAAGAGGAATGAGTCTTTTGGCCTTGCGGTGTAATGGCCAATGTTATCCACTTGTATCAGTGGAATCACTTGACCTGTGTGACAGCTCTACGGTCCTGTTCTTGCCAACGGGCCTTATTATTCACCCATAGTGGCCACCTTGGTGCGCAACACGAAATCCTGCATTCAGATCAACCACCCAGCTAGTGTTGAGCGTTCCACGGTGGAACAAAGATGGCCGCTAGGTGAATCTTCAGGCCCATTAGCTCATGCACAGGGGCTCATTATTCACGTTTTAATGGTCTGCAGGACACAGGCGGCTGCGCTCATAAACGCACAAGGATGATAAAGACATGATGGCCAGTTAGTAAGAGAGCCTACACGACAGACAGTGGAGTGCTCATTCATTTGCTCCGTGCATGCAAAGGCCGGCTTTAGAAATAGGTGTGCTAATTAGCGAGTCAAGGGTGGTCACCCTCCAAGGCAGGCTCAGAAACAAGTAGAAAAACAAGGAGAGGGGTGTCAAAAAAAGAGAAAAGGAGTGAAAAATACCCTTTTCCTGCCTCAACAGTTCTGGCTCAGTGACTAAATATTGATTTGAGAGATTTCCCCTGCATTGTTTGTAGCAGCCATGGTGTTTTGATGTATCCACACAGAGACACTGTGGAGGTGAGCAGGCTTTTTGAGGACAAATTCAAGTGGATCTTTTGTTCCCTGAGAAGAAACCAGTGGGACGAACCGTCCACCTTAGGGGCCAGACACTGAGAAAGCCTGATCTTTGCCCATAAAAGGAGAACTGCCGAGCTTTGTTGCCAAGACTTCAGATGGGACGCAGGAGCCCTGATAGACACACGTGGGCACAC
>NC_079431.1:12995298-13007798 GCF_026213295.1 Gadus chalcogrammus
TCTTAAATGAAAATAGATTGTGGGTATAGACACAGACATGTGAACACAAGGTGCATACAACACAAAGGGCGTTGCCATAAATTCAACATCTCCTCATGAAAACTGCTTGGATGTAGGCAGTTTGATTTGACAGAGAATCTCTACTCCTCCTCCCACCAACACTTCCCAGACCCCCAAGGCCCCATCAGTCCTTACTGGTCTTTGGGTCCTTGATTGGCTATTTACTGGTCTCATGCTGCTGGAGGGACAGCAGATCAATATGGATCAGCTCATCAATTGGCTCAAACTAACGATGGAACCCACAGTGGCTGGTCCAATCAGATGGAGGCCATCAGTGCTAATGCCAACACTCTAGCCTCGTGAGTGGAGTAAATGTTGTGTATGAAAGATAGTCAAAAGAATGAACCATGTGCTAAATAATAAAACATACAGATAGAGGCATGGAAAAGTTCAAAAGGAAATAGGGAAGCGGTGAAGTGAGTAATACGTGTTTAGTATGACAATAGATGAGCTACATATGACTAGTAACCTTAACCATAACTTCTGCTGCTGATAAAGATTTGTACTTCCACTCCTGCTACTAGAAAACCTCAGATGTCAACTGAACAATGTATTTTTTTTAACTTGCATACGTTCATGCTATGTGAGTACATGCTTGCATACGAATGTGAGTGTGACCAAGCCACCCACTCACACGCAACCGCACAGACATGCATATACGCCACACACAGCCACACCCACACCCCCACACACACACACACACACACACACACACACACACACACACACACACACACACACACACACACACACACACACACACACACACACACACACACACACACACACACACACACACACACACACACACACAAACACAGTAATTTCACAAAGTAGACAAAATAAAAAACTAAACCATACCTTATTGTAATGTTCACACTGACTAACGGAAAAACCCGAAAAAATAAATTGATAAATGCATGGCATGAGGAAACAGAAAGGAAAAAACTGGGTGGTTTCAATGTCATTTTGAAAAAACAGAATGGAAACTCACGTTTGTGACTCATTGGGTAATCTCTCAAATCAGATGAGATTGCAATCTAAGGTTCAGAGGAGGACAAGATTGAATCATTGTGAACTGAACTATTGAACGAGTGAACTACTTTTCACTAACCACATATTTCTACCACTCATGTTGTTGGAAGCTGGGATATGTAAGCACATAATTGGCTGTTAAAAGTGAACACAAACTTAGCCAGCAAAAATAAACAGTACAAAAGTATCTGCAAAGGTTTCAAGTCAACACTTGAAACCACTGTATACATTCACAGATTAAAGGCCCTGTCTGAATGCTTTGTATGCTTGCGCAAAGCAGTACATCTCTGTAAAGAAACAGGAAACAAGGTTTTACTCTGCCCCTTCAGATTTCGGTTTCTGCTCCCCAGCTCTGTGCTCTATACACCCCCATCTGCTCAAACATAGGCTAAACAATTTTTTTGATTGCTCTAGTAAACCACAGAGTCCCTAAGACATTGATTGGAGGGTGATGTAGTTTAATGCTAGTTCCACATATTGTGGTATTCGAACAAAGAGAAACAGGTGCATAAAATCAAATAAAGAACAAAGAAATTAAAAATTAAGAAATTAAATCAATGTCATTTTTTCCCTCCTTGCCCTCCTTGAATGTTCACGCTGACAATGAATCTCCAATACAAGATGACAAGATATATAATATCCACATAGTTTGATTTGGGATGGTTTCCCCATAGAGAATTTTCTCTCTTAACAGTGTGGGCTGGAATAGGAAAGAGGGAGTAAGGGGGAGGGAGAGCTTGATGTGGTCTGGTCTCAAGGAAGGAAGACCTTTGATCAAATGAGGTAAACCCCTTTCACATCACCCATGGGCTGCTCCACTCCAAACACACTGACAATGCATGAGACGGACACAGTCCTTCCGTCCCCTACTATATGATGTAAAAATGCTAAAGTTTAGCTACCTAGCCCTTTTTTGTGGCCTACTGTAAACACTATTACGTACGACTATTTATTGCATTTTCAATGTATCATTCACAGTGCCGATTCACAATTTTTTTACTAAATGACAGACCTGTGGCAACAGCTGTTGAAATTATAGAAAGTTCCTTACACAAAGCATCGGGTTATCCAATTCAGCATTTAGAAATATATGAACATCCTATCTATTATTGGCATCCAATCATATGTATGTTTGACTATTCTTTGCTCTGAGTTGATTGTTACCTGATATATTGAGGTGTGCTGATTGGACGAAACACAACCAACTGTAGTGTAGTTAAGTTAATCTGTTTTCCTAAATGGAATAAATCCAACTCTAAATCCCTAGTGTACACAGGTTTGCATACACAGACTTAGTCCTACTGTAGTGCTTGCTACCCATCATGAACTGTTTATGTAGCCTTGTAGCATTTAATAAACATGTCTGCCTGTATGAAATTCAGACTTTCGAAAGAAAGGTGATACATTATTGACATGGACTGCACTTAGAGTAGCTTGGCACCTGGGAAAGGCAGTGAAAGAATGATTGGGAAATGCACCAAATACTATCAACCATTGGGTTGTGTCTATTTTACATACAATGTCTGAACGTATGATATCGAGGGTAAGTAAACCCACAACTCCAGAGCAGTGGTGACAGTCCTAATATTTAACAAAAAGCGTCTGCGTTGGTGTCCATAGGAGCGAGTGCAAGGGCTGTCACCAAACATTGTCAAAACCCACGTCACATTCACATTCACCAGAAATTGCTACCAAATACTACTCAGTTTTTAGCTGTAAACAGCAGACTTTCTTTTTTTCACAGAACATTTCCAATTTGTAAATTTTTGCCAAAAGAACACTGAAATGTTCACCAAAACATTGTGGGACCCAAACATGACAAAAAAATAAGTGATCTTGGGGCTCACCCAAATCCGAGGACTAGAGCTAAGCCAATGATCGATTCGTTTTCACCAGCAAGCAGGATTGGATGCCAATCTTTGATAGGCCAAAATATCCCCAGAGGTAGAAAAAGAGTCTTGTAAGAAATGCCAGAAACACCTATGTGCTTAAATTAATTTGACATTCAAAGCAGTCATTTGCCATTTGGCCAAATAACCATCCCTCGTGTCATGACACAATGATACACAAAGATGGAAAATAAAATCTGGCCAATTTACACACACTCCCAATCCCACACGAGGAAACAACGCAAGGAAAGCAGGAAGGCACAGCTAGCATAGAAAACCAACACACACACACACACACACACACACACACACACACACACACACACACACACACACACACACACACACACACACACACACACACACACACACACACACACACACACACACACACACCAATCCACTCAAGCAAATTAAACAATTCCCGCAGACACAGGAGTCTATTCATACATTTAACTCATGGATCCTCTCGGAAAATTGAAAGAGGCAGTGTTAACCTTTTACAATGTAGCATTACATGCAGTAGGGAATTTACATTGTCATGAAACCCAGAGCTTTTGATTTGGGATGAGTTTGGCTGAAACTGTTGTTGAACTGAATTGCATGATCAGGCAGGGACCCCCACTGTCCTACTCATTGGTGCTGTGTAAAGACATTCATCTCACACACACAAACACACACACACTGAGATAGCACACAGAAAACAAGGCCAAATGGGCAATTGCTGATCCCCAAATCCTCAAATAAGGGCTAATCACATTCGTAGGCCATTATTCCCTGAAGTCTTCCATTATCATCCCTGATAATTTTCCTCCATTTCCTCTTCCATGCAACTGATTCCAGTTGCGGGAAGTGCGTTAACACTAATGCACTGGAGCCTACTGTCCTAGCACAAAGCCTAGTTCATAACATGCTTACACTCTCTGATGGAGAAAGGAGATATTGGAGACTAGCCATATTTAGTTGACCTCATTTCCTGAAGGGGATAGAGCATTCGGAAAGAGTGAGGTTGAGATCAAATTGGAGATGTGCAGGAGGTGGGGGAGAGAAGGGTGGGCGGGGGGGGGGGGGGGGGGCACTGCCCATCGTTGTCCGACAACTGTACAATTTAGGGTGATGACATCAACAGCCTCCTGTAGCCATAACAACAGTAATCTCCCTGGATTTGGTAGCAGGTGACAGAGGTGAAAGATGTTTATTGGCTGCTCGACACCTCACTGGTCACAGGACAAGGAGGAGTGGGAAGCACCCTGATGCATCTTACAATACATTTCTACTGGGCCCACATCAAATAGCTACGGTCTGCAATTATCCAATTATCAAATTCCGTGATAGCAGAACTTCAACAAAATGACATTCCCAGAAATGTAAATTGCAACAGTTACGAATAATGATGAGTCAAATCCCTTTCTTTTCTGTTCAGTTAGATGGTTTGAAACCCCAGCTCTCGGAGTGGTCGTAACTTTTATTAATTCAAGTAACACTACGCCTGGAGGACTGTGAAGAATGAAAATATATGAAACTGAGCGTTTCTGCTTCCATTTCTTTCCTGTAACAAAATAACCATCTGAATAAAAAGATCATAATTCCAATTGAACCATCGCCACAATTTTTTGCCCTTCTGCCAAATTTCATGAGTTAGCTTAACTAGGCAAATAAAAAATGCTGTTCTTTTAAAAAACTTGCGTTTCATGTGTCACATTTTGAATAGCGAACAGGAAAAATATTCAGGCTACAGATTTTAAACAAATCCAAATCCTTCAAATAAATCCATCAAACAAATGTGTCATCTAACGGAAATGTTTGGGCTTTGTAATATATCTTTAGTATTTATTTATATAGTTTATTTATTTAGTTATATTTTTTATACATTTTCTAGATTGTTTGTGGTTTGTTTAGCCCTTCCAATCTTCCTTTAATTTAAGTGGGAATCTTTCATCTTTGTTTTCAAATACTGTATGGCATTCTTTGAAAAAACATAAATACAAATAGCATAAAAAATATATATCTTTGCTACAAACCGTTCAAATTATAGCTACTTCATTGAGTAGTCTTCTATTTCAACCCAAAATACTACTACTATTTTATAAACTATTTCTGGGACCTGGTTTAAAAAGAGTGCGTTTGCACTCACCTAAAACTCAGGGTCCTTTTGGACGCTCGGCCTAAACATGCAAGACTTGCGCGTTTTTGCACAACATTTTGAGCCGAGTGGACAAGGTGTTCCGTGTGCACAACCGATGGATCAGGTGTAACATTTTTGCAGGGAAGGTGTCACCGGCAAACCACAGGATATTGTTAATTTGTGTAGGATGTTATAGAACCTGCTGTCCTCTATGTAACAGGCTTGAATCTAAACACCTGCTGTGCTCTTCTCATCCACCTCTCCTGTGTCACCCGCTCATCTTACTGCAGCTTACACAACGCAACGAAGGAACCGAAACGGAATCACGGAACAAAGCAGCCCTCTTCGGTGGAGTTTGGGGGACAGGGGGGTGCAGGGGTGGATCGGTGGCTTGTTACAAAGGTAATAATTTGCCTGTCTTTTTTGTTTCCTTCATCCCAACGTGGACCACCGTTGGGGGCTGCCTACAGCCTACACACACCACAGGAATGGCGATGGAAAGACGTGTCAAGAGCTGCCAAGGCTTTTCCTGGATGGCTGTGTCTCAGCAGTTTTTAATTAAAAGGCTCTATTTGTGCCACACGCCCCAGCTGCCCGTGAGAGAGAATACAAGCGGAAAGAGAATTACTGCATTCATCCCCCCGCTGGCTTGGGCCCACCCATTGCCCATCATTTTACTTAGACACATATGCCACCTAAACAGAACATCTGGTTACTTGTTCACATTTATTGACTGGTAGTATCGGTGATGGGAAGCCCAGGTATTAATGCAAAAGAGAGAAAGGAATACCTAATTTTAATACCTAGCCACATAATGGCACTACTATGTCAATGCAACCTTGCAGAATAAACACTGATCAGTGATAACTGTCACATCAACCCTCGCATCAAACTTCTAGCTGATCCCGGCACATCTCTAATTCTCACAAACTGCTATTCTACAAAATCATGTCCTCTTCCCTAAAAGCGTTAAGACAATGTGGGGAGATCCTACAGTAAGAAGACTGTAAAAGACAGATGCACTATGACGGCTCTACAATCATTATCTTGTGCGTCATGTGACGTGTGCATGGATCACATTGGGAGTTTTGGGAACAAACACTGTGACATGAGACCGTCCCTCTCTTCGCGCCTGTAGTCGGCACTTTAATGTACATCGTCAGATGGACAATGGTGACACAGCACAGCACTCAGTCTGAATAACCTCACGAGGTCGGCTTTACCTTCTTGTGGATAAGATTAGGGGTGTGTGTGTGTGTGTGTGTGTGTGTGTGTGTGTGTGTGTGTGTGTGTGTGTGTGTGTGTGTGTGTGTGTGTGTGTGTGTGTGTGTGTGTGTGTGCGTGTGTGTGTGTGTTTGTGTGTGTGGGCGGGTGGGTGAGGTAATGGAGACAAACAGAAAGAAAAAAAGAGACATAGACTGTGATTAGACATAGATTAGCTTTTTAGATAAGTGCTTCCATTCCCATTGTCTAGACAGAAATGTCAGATGACGCTATCGTTTTTAAACATGAAAATATTTATGCAACCCCCCCAACCCACACACGCGTGATTCAACTTTTCAAAATGAAAATGCAATTATGTTATGATTTGCATTCAAGTATAGGATATTTACAGGAGAGCAGGAGAAAATTGCCTGTAATAAAGAATTGATTAAACGTAAAATGGATTAATCATAAAATGGAACCCATCTCACCTCAGCATGGGAAAAAAAACAATAGATTAGGATTTATTACAGTTTTGCAAGAACAGGACAAGTGATAAACAATGCTTAGAATCATTTAGTTCATAGCCAGCACCTTTTTTAAATTCTCTGTAAAATACATGAAGTCTGTAACTTCCTGCTGAAAACAGGAAGTAAGCAGTAGTTTTCTATTGGCTGCCCACCCATGTTTGACAACGGCCATTTGCACCTGCTCTTATGAAACACAATGTGTCTGCATTTCTAAAACAATTAGGACTTTTATGTGCCTCAAACCGCTGCTCTTATACTTGCCCTTTAAATACTGGGCCATGCTGGTGTCCCCTCACAGCTCCAGATAACTTGGATCGAGTCCCATGATGTGTGTGTGATTCTTCTGACAGCCACAGCCCCTTCCTCCTGGATGGGTTGCTGTCTCTTTGTTTGCAGGCCTGGCTGGGGTTGTTAGCGGAATATGGAGCACCTGAGGCTGGTCATGGCTGATTAAGAGCTATCTACCTTTCATGTCCCAGCACTCCACCTCCAGCATCATCAGTCATTCATCAAATTCATACACACATGACACAACTGCTTTGTTGACCTCTTAGACCTTTCTGAGTCACTAGTTTGCTACTAATTTCCACTTAGATTCACTGTGCCTATGCTTTTGATAGATAAAACAATCCATCAAAAACAACATAAACAAAAAGATTCAATGCTTTATTCCAAATAAATACAAAATAATCTCTCTCTCACTATATATATTAATATATTTTTTTATATATATATGCATAAATAAGTTTGAGAAGTAGTAAAGAAATTAGTTTGAATAGTCAAAACAAAAATACAAATATTGATAAAATTGATTACAGGTCAACTGGATGCGACAATATCGGCCTCCTTAACAGCCTAGATGTAGTGTATACAGATACCAGGCCTTTTACATCACCGGAATGTGTCGTACCCTTACCTCCATCCAAAGAGGACATAATGAATATATTGGCTGTATATATTAATACACACAACTGTCGATCGGCAGGGACATTTTGTCGCTTACCATTAGATAATAAGTTGGCCTGCATTGCATGGGATTGGTTTATAGACCGTCTAAGTGTTGGTTAAATTTTTTCCAAAGAGCATGAGAAGGGGTGTTTGGGATCTACATCCAAACACAATTTATCTTCCCGCCCACAAAGTGACAAAAGCAATTACATCCTGATTCATTTTTGTCAGTTGTAATGCGTGCAAGGAAACCCCAAATATTTCAATAAAAGGTTCTGGTGTGATCTGTGGGACACTTCTCCAATAGTGTATTAAAGATGTACTGCCAGAGCACATTTTACACAGAGAGGGTTCACATCCTTGTACATTTTGGATAATCTTCTCTGGTCCTTATGAATGAGTTCACGTTGGTGAGACCATACTGAGGCCAAATACAAGAGAGGTGCGTAACCTTTTGAGTTCCCCTTCCCATAGTTTGTCAGATACAACCTGTTCCTCTTCCCATGAAGAATTAATGTCATATAATGAGGTGGTTTGTAAAGGGCAATTATTCTCAAGGTACCTTTCTGAGTAGGGAGTGGGGTATGAAGTGTGTCAAATGGGGTTTTACCAGGAATGGTGTCGGAATTCGGGGATCCATCCTGCGGACGTAAATCAGAATCTGTCTGATTGCTCAAATATATAGTATATTTATTGTTAACATTGAGATCTCCTTTGAAATCCTTTGATAGCGACACTAGACCATGTTGACAGAACCCCCTTCAGCTTTTTGGGGTCCGGTGCCCTCCTTCTATGGGCCTCAGCCCAGCACTGCTCAGAAGGCCTCCATTACTGTCCAATAAATCAGACTCTAGAATATTATCTAAAGACTGATGGGAGACAAGGTCAAATCTGGGCCAACGGGGCGCTTCACTTTCTTTCGCTCCGTATACGTTTAGCTCAATCATGTTGCTGGAGGCGGGTACAATTAAGCTCGTAATTAGCATACACAAAATCGTCCAGAAGTTAACTGTCAAATCGTGTCTGTAAAGGTTTCAAATCAACACTGGCAACTGTAGAATTACACATTTTAAAATCCACTTTTGGAAGCTTCGTCAGCTCGCGCAAATTAGTTTTCTTCCTAATGGAAATGGAAACAAGATGCTACTCCGGCCCTTGTATTCCTGGTTCATGCTATGTGCTGCCCCCCTTCCCCAGATGTTCCACCGTAACTTAGTAGGAGTGCTGGATCACAGATAATCGCTACTGTGATGCAGCTGGCCTATCTAAACTAACTGAGCAAATTACGTTTGCCCCGAGGTTTCCAAGTATAGACTGTGGTAACGGTCGTAAAAAATAAATCCTGTGATCCATCTCAGAGAATGGACTGAGGCCTCTGCTTACGCAAAAAGCAAGAGAACCAGAGCACCATGGGCCGGGTTTCCACTCTCTGGGAGGTCTCCCAGCCGGCCTCCTTCGGGAGAACTTGTGATTCCATTATTGGATTGTTTCACCATTCATCGGCATGACAATTTCCCCTCAGAGTGGTCATTATAGATGGCTTGGCACGAGATAATTTAAAAAAAAAAGACCCGATGCCCGGAAACGAGGACCCATGAAGGGGTGTGCTGCTGACTCCAATCTAATTTCCAGAGGCTTCTCTCTCTCAGGGTCTCCTCGTCGGAGGAGGGAGTACCGGGGGCTTGGGGGTCGTCTTGTAGCAGTGGGGACATTATCTGACAAACGCACAACATGTGCAAAGAGGGTGACAGGCTTTTCTTTATTTCTTCTTCAATACGGTGACACTGACATTCACTGAGCAACGTCCCAAAGCCACCGGTTCCTCAAAAGGACAAAATAATTACGTAGTTGCCAAGGTATAAACATTAAATAAATCCCCAGGAAGGCATACACAAACACACATAATATACACAGCAATGAGTCACACAATGCAACCCTAACCCTAACCCTAAGCCTGTTTAATCAATGTAATAAAAAAAAAGTCCTTTCCAAATGTAACATCTCTCGTCTCCACATTTGGTTGGAGCAGGAGAGGGTGATGGATGGCGTTGTTTCATAATGGTGAGGCTCATGAGGGCATGGCGTTGACCACCAGGCGCGTGTCTGTTGTGGCAACCCAGGAAGAATCACTAAACACTGGCACAGGAGTCCCTTCCACCGAAGCGGGGCTGGCGCACGCACACTGCAGCCTTTTGTTTACAGGCTACAGGGCTGGTGCGCAGCACAGAGTTATATCCTCGGGCGAAGGTTACGCACAAGCATTGTGAGGCAATCCCAATGGTGAGGCATTCAAATAAAACCTTGCCCGGGTTCCACTGAGATCGATGCAGTGTCGAGGGAAAGGCTTGCTTGAATCAACATTGTGTATAAATCAGAGGTGTTTGAGACCAGGTGGAGTGGATTCAATGAGCTGCCTGGATAAAGAAGTGAAGGAAAAAGCTTTGTGGTGACAGATGCGGCATCTCCCCTGCTCTGTGTCGTATGCCGGTGGTTTTACAGCCTTTCGCTCCTCTTCTCATTAGAATGCAGCTCTTGTCAGCTGCTGCACACAGAGAGGGGAGATGGGAGTGATGAAACCAGGGCTAAAAATAGCCGCCTCCCAGGATCCCCCCTTCATGCCGCTCTGTAAACATTCAGAGAGCCAGCGTCAGCCAGCACCGGCCAAGGCCTGTGTGTGTGTGTGTGTGTGGTTTTGTGTGTGTGTGTGTGTGTGTGTGTGTGTGTGTGTGTGTGTGTGTGTGTGTGTGTGTGTGTGTGTGTGTGTGTGTGTGTGTGTGTGTGTGTGTGTGTGTGCATGTACGTGTGTGTGTGTGTGTGTGTTCATTAGGGAACATGTTTATGTGCACGGGTGTGTCGTGTGGCACGACAAATGTGTACGTGATGCTTGCAAGCTCGTAGGACTGCTGGCCAAAGTGTGTTCTGGCCTAACCACCGTATCTTTGCCACGCTGCTTATCTATTACGAGTTCATCTATTGAGTTAACAAGCATGGGGTTGAAAAGGCTCTGGAGGGAAGATTTGCACAGCATACATACAGGACACAGCATCATGTTTAACATGTAGCTGGGACACCACTGATGATCACCACTGATGTATAATGTATTTTTCTTTACAAGCATATATTAGTCCAGATGGTCAAATATGAGGCCAATTGGCAACATAAATGATAAATGACAATAGAGAAAAGGAAAAAACCCTTGAGTAAATCCAGCCGGGTCATTCCTGTCCCCTGGTGTGCTCTGAAACAACATCGACTCCGTCTATTTGAGACTTTGTTAATAAAAGCAAATATTGTGTGTCACTCAAACACACGCACGCACGCACGCACGCACGCACGCACGCACGCACGCACGCACGCACGCACGCACGCACGCACGCACGCACGCACGCACGCACGCACGCACGCACGCACGCACGCACGCACGCACGCACGCACGCACGCACGCACGCACGCACGCACGCACACACACACACACACACACACACACACACACACTAATACGTGCAATGTGACCTCATCCAAAGCAAGATTGTATTACTATTATTAACTAATAAACCCGACTAAAACAGTAGCAGTATTTACCCTTTGCATGGACGACTATTACAAAATACCATATATACATGTTTGTCTTTGGACAAACCTATATGGTTTATTTAGCAAAGCAAATTTTGTGTGGCTCAAAGCATTCAGCACCAGAGAGCAGTAGCCTATTTCGGACCAACCAAGTTACTGATGCCAACCTCGTAAAATGGAGTCAGTAAATTAAAACGAGGTGCTCTTTTAAAGAAAAGATTACACTAGCTGCAAGCCCCTAATCTCTTATGAACATGCAACGGCTCTGATTAAAATTCTTCCCATGCATCATGAGGCAGAGAGCTTTGTGCAGTGAGTCAATACACTGGCTTACACGTGCAGCACATCATTTAAATCAGCCAATTCACCTTTAATCACTCAGGACAATCTCACATTCAAATCACAAGAAAAAAAACATGGCATGCACAGCCTCCTTTCCTACCAAACCATGGTGACGGGACACTGGAGCATACATACAAATAAGGGAGTATTTTCCTGGTCCAGACAAACACAGGCTGCTAGTATCGGGATCTGTTGGAACAAGATGGGGTGTCTGCGCATTTCTTTCTGTGTTTCTGCGGTCATATCGCATTCAATTCCACCGATCTGGAGGGATGGATCATAGAGAAGCTGAAGGGAGATGAGTTTCCATGGCAATACTGTATTGCTTTTTTTCGTTCTTTTTTCTCTCCAGTTTGACGTCATATCAGGCTCCGTGGTAAATCCTTTGCACTGAGGTGTGTTAGCGCATGATTGTGCACTTGTGTGCGCTTGCGCTTTGTGTGTGTGTGTCTGTGTGAGCACAAATGCAAATAGAAAAAGTGTTTATCATAAGGTAATATTATTAAAAAATTTACGAAATAATGTTATAATGATTATTTTATGGTGGACCCTTTTTGTACTATTCATCCCTGGAGGACTCTGCGGTTCACATAAAATAATCCGAAATTGGTATATTTTTTTGTTTTGTAATTCTTAAATCTCCCATGCTGATGTCAGAGCTGCAGTATGCCACTGCTGTATCCTGTGACTCCTACACAAGCCCTTTGAACTTCATCTGCTGTAGACATGGCGACTGAACCGGTTCTACTTCAAAGAACGCTAAGTATTTGTCACCCGGCCTGGCTAAATGACTGG